>NC_025687.1:20312208-20326952 GCF_000633955.1 Camelina sativa | reverse complement strand
ACCCCCCCCCCCCCCAAACCCTTCTCTAGTTTCTACATATTTCGGAAACGGTCCAGGATACGTCTCTATACCCATTGATAGATTAAGTCTCAAATGATTTTTTTTCTATAGGACATCGGGATTCATAGCTACAGTTACACATTTAACTGAACCAAAAATCTTCAATGACGCAAACAGCCTAAAAGTATGGAACAATGCAATGAATAAGGAGGTTGTAGCTCTTGAAGATAAAGATACATGGGATATAATCACTTTACCACCAAACAAAGTGGCTATTGGAAGCCAATCGGTTTACAAGATAAAGTATAATGCGGATTGTATGTTAGAAACATAAAAGGTGTGTCTTGTTGTACTTTGTAACAAACAAATTGAAAGGAAAGAGATTAATGAAACGTTTGCACCTGTTGTCAAGATAATTATAGTTCTTGATGTTCTTCCTCTTGTCGCTGCTAAAATATGGGAGGTGTATCAAATGAATATCAACAATAATTTTTTCATGGAGATTTGGAGGACGAAAGTCTACATAAAATTACCTCATTTTTTTTTTCATTTTCATCCTTAAAAAGTTTGTGGTTAAAAGAAGTTTTGATATGAGATTAAACAAGCTCCATGAGGATCATTATCTCTCCTCCTATGCTCGCGATGACATTAAGTTATGTGTGTTTGTTTATATCGATGATCTTTTCATTGGTGACAACAATATGTATATGATCAAGTCTCGTTCCTTTGGCATGAAGTATAAATTTAGGCAAGCTTTAATACTTTCACGAAATTGAAGTAAGTCATGGACGTGAATTGATATAGTTGCTGATTGTGGTGATCGAGGTGCTAAATCAGGTGTTACACCCTTAGAACAAAACCACTATCTCACCAAAAATGATGGTCGTTTTTTTGTAGATATAAAACAATATCATCAATTAATTAGTGTGGAGAGTAATTTATCTTACAATTCGAGACCGAAGATGAGTTATTCGTTTCATGTTATGTCACAACTTATGTAACTGTAACACCCTGACCACCAGCTTATGTAACTTATGTTATGTCACAACTTATTTAACTGTACCACCAGCTATCAGTGGGCCCCATGTCTATTCCTAGCCCATAGACCCACCTCGCTTAATGGGTATCAAATCCTTTCACTAGGCCCGTGAGCCCATCCAAATATGACGGTTGGTTTGCTACGTTCGGGAGACTTTAAAGACTTGTTACCGTCCCTACAAATTACCACACGATTTTTTCATGTGTTTTGTCCTCACTTGCACTGTTCTAACAATCACTTCCCGAAAGGTCACCAATCCAGAGACTAGACTTGTAACAGATCCGGATATTCGGTGTTTTAGGAGTATCCGACTCCGGCTCAAGATCTGCCGGATTCTTAGTTTTAATATCCGGATCTGGATCCGCTCTACCCGGATATCCTGGTTTCAGATATGTGTTTAAAACACCAGATATCCGGATCCGATGTTTTTTTTTTGTTTGGGGTAAAATCTTATTTCTCTTTCACTAAAAAAAGTTTGAATCCACCACCAAAAGAGATCGAAACCGCCGCAGAGATCATCTTTTGCAAGTTACAAACCATTGAGATCGTAGGTTCTCATCTTGTTCTGCATTTCGAAGCCATATTTAAACTTATCTTGCTCTCTTCTTCTTATTAGACGGCGAGTCGGTGATCTCATCTTGTGGCAGCTATCCATAGATTCACGGTGATGGTGTGGAAGACGGTGATGGAGATTAGATGGTGATGTGTGAAGACAGTGAAAGAAATGAGATGAGATGGAGATGGTTATGGAGAAAGCGGCAGAGAGAAAAATAAAAGTGAAACCCTAATTGTAAGTTTCAAACAGTACAGACTTTGTACTACTTTCTCTTATTGGAAATGTATTGGGCTTTGAAATAGTAATGTGTATTAAGCCCACATATACAAATATAAGCCTAATAATGTAATATTTACCAACTGGGCTGGATATCCGGATATTCGGGTCTGTTTTTTGTGCTATCCGGATCCGAATCCATCAGACATGAAATTTTACTATCTGGATTTGTATCCGTCCTACCCGAATATCCGGTTTCTTGGAGCGTATGAGAGCGGATCCCAGATCGAATCCCACATAATAGGTCTCTGGGCTATCTGAGACTACTCCAGCTCCAGCATGCTTAACTCAGATGCTTAACTCAGGAGTTCTCTCAGGACCATTGAGCGAAAAGATAAGTGCACTATGGTGACTAAGGTGGCCAATATCCTCATTGCACACAAAGAGCTTCACCCCTGACGGTGTGAGACACTCAACGCCATACTCGTCTGGGTTCGGCTCGGATACCACATGTAGCGCCCCGACCGCCATCTCTCAGGGGCCCCATGTCCACACCCAGTCCATGAGCACACCTTCCTTAATGGGCCTCACGTCCTCTTGCTAGGCTCGTGAGCTCATTCATATCTGACGGTCAGGTTGCTACGTCCGGGATGTTTTAAAGACTTGTTACCATCCCTACAAATCACCACATGATCTCTCCATGGGTTTTATCCTCACTCGCACAATTCTGACAGTCACTTCCCGAAAGGTCACCCATCCTGAGACTACTCCAGCCCAAGCAAGCTTAACTGTGGAGTTCTCTTAGGATCCTCGACCGAAAAGATAAGTGCATTTTGGTGACATAGGTGGACAAATAGATTCTTTTAAACCTCTTCAAAAATCTCTGAAATCGGGGTGTCACAGCTTACCCTCACTAACAGATCGCAACGTTCTCGTTGCGCACCAAGAACGTCACCCCCAACGGTATGAACCCACTTGACTCCACACTGGTCAAGGTTCGGTTCTGATACTATTTTTAACGACCCGACCGCCACCTATCAATGGGGCCCATGTCAACTCCCAGCCCATGAGCCCACATCGCTTAATATGTCTCACATCCTCTCACTAGGCCCGTGAGTCCATCCAAATTTGACGGTTAGTTTGCTACGTATTGGAGACTTTAAAGACTTGTTACTGTCCCTACAAGTCACCACATGATCTTTTCCTGTGTTTTGTCCTAACTCGCACAGTTCTAATAATCACTTCCCAGAAAGTCACCCATCCTGAGACTACTCTAGTATAAGCACCATTAACTGTGGCGTTTTCTCAGGACCTTTGACTGAAAAGATAAGTTAAAGTGGCCAAATCAATTATTTTAACTCTCTTCGCAAGTCTCTGAAACCAGGGTGTTACAGTAACAACTTCATGAAGGTCATTGGGATGCGACGCTCTGTTTTGTTTGCTGCTTAAAAGGATCTCGAAGCCTTGGTATTCTTCTTAAATCTGATCTGGATCTCAATCTCATAATTTCTTGTGATTCGGATGAGGCTACTTGACCTTTAATATCCAATCGTTGTGTGTATTTATTGTAATACTTGGAGGCTCTCCAATTTCTTGGAAGGTAAAGAAGCAAGATATATTATTTCTCATTATTCAGCTGAAGCTAGGTATCGAGCTATGGCGGCATGTCTTGCAAAGTCAATTTGGTATCGAACAAACATTTCCAACACGTGTCTTATGTGATAGTAAAATTGCAATTCATATTATTGCACCTCCAGTTGTTTACGAGCACACTAGGCACATTTAGCCAGATTGTCATGCGGTGTATGTGATGGGATTATTAAAAACATCATATTGGTACTGAAGATAAACTAGCCTATATCTTAAATAGGAAAATTGTTCGGTCCTATCGTCTGTCTTGGGTGGGTTAGAGGGTGTGTGACTAGCGAAAATTTACAGTTGGTCAAGTATGGTTTTTAGAAATAAATTTTCCACCACAAATTTGTTACGATTTTTCACCATAAATTTCTGCGAAGTTTATAGTTTTATATAGTTTCTAAAATTTTCTTGATAAGGAAGGTTTATTCCAAACTTCTATGTAAGTATTCTATCATGCACAAACTATATACTCTTCAATAAAATTATTATATGGTTGTAAAAGTAGAGTAAAATTTTGAACTATGATTTTATATACGAACAATAAAATTTACATATATACTACCATCTACATTGTGATAATTTATTAGTATTTTCTATATTATTTTTAAATTTCACATTTAGAAAAATATTTTCTTGCAACATGTAATACAACCATCATTATAACCAACAAAAAACTTAATAGTGATTCCAGAAAAAAAAAATTTGAAGCTCAAAAACTTTTTCTCATGAGTTGCTTTGACACTAGCGACCAAACTTGTAGGAAGCATCGAGAATCTTCATGACTAAATGGAGAATAGTTGTGCCTCATCTCTAGAAGGTTCATTAAAATTTTGATATCATCTATATACAATTGGTCCTCAGACGGTCACAATAAATATGTCGTTAATTGAACCCGCTTTAGAACCAGTTAAATGATTAATACGACATACCTAGGATGATACGATCTTGACTGGTTGTATTTGAAAATTTTAAGAAATTAATGAATTTACTAGATGGGAGGCACAACTGGTTGCCATTTCGTGAGAAAATTCTTAATGCACCTTACAAGTTTGGTCGTTGCTGTCAAAAGAATTCATGAATGCTAAATATCATTCCCTATCTTTATAGGCGCTGAAGGTGGTGGAAAAATAAAGGTGAGAATCAAATAACGAATATTTTTCATATTTGGTGGAGTGAGCAAAAGAAAGCGAACGATTGGATTATGAGGAGTAGTTTATTTTCTTTGAAAGAGGGGTTGTAAATACATTATCAAATTCTTTAAATTTATACAAATCCTAGTCAACTAGCATAAATGTATTGCAATTCATAAGTAGAAATATATCATATGTTGATTATTTTAGATATACAAAGAACAATTAGACAACACGTGCGCCTATACATACCACACATAGAAATGATGTGGTGTGTGCACACCCAATGATGTGGTTTGTGTGTACGCGTGCATATAGTTTTTGCTATATAGAATCTTGAAAATTCATTAGTATAGATAACTAGCATAAATGTATTGCAATTCATAAGTAGAAATAAATCATCTGTTGATTATTTTAGATATACAAAGAACAATTAAACAACACGTGTGCGTACACACACGACACATAGAAATTATGTGGTGTGTGTAAGGGCACGTATAGTTTTCGCTATATAGAACCATGAAATTCAATAGTATAGATAACTAATTTGTGATGTAATTTATCATTATATATATATATATATGTGTGTGTGTGTGTGGTGTGTACGCTTGTGTGTGGTTTTTGCTATATAGAACCTTAAAGTTCATTCTATTAGATAACTAATTTGTGATTTTTTATAACAATTTTTTTTTTTGAAACACGCTGATAATAATGAAAAATACAATATGGATCTCCAACTTTTTAGAGTTTATATATACTAATATATTAAGATACTGGTTCAAAAGTTAATATTTTTTTATAAATATTATATATATATATATATATATATACATATTCAAATTTATACTTCACTGTTTTTATAAACAATCATTTCAATTGATGAAAATAAATTAAAATTCAGTATTAACCAAACATTTAAAGCATAGAAATCATATCGATTATTCTTGTTTAAATGGAAACACATGAAAAGGTGTTAAGAATAAGTAATCTCAATTTAGTCAAAAATGTAAAAAATGAGTTGATTATGTAATGCCTATAATAGTTCTTTACATATCTTCAGCCAAAATTGGTTCCTTTCTGAGTCACGTTAAATGGGTTTCTTGTACTGATTCAACATGTATGTGCATCAATGAATCTAGCCGAGGAATCGAAGATGCCAAAACTGACCGCAGAAGCGACATGGAACTTGGAAATTTAGTTCCCATACATCCGAGAAAAGTCTCCATTCTTTCGGTTGTTTTAATGTGGATTCAAGTCTTAACAAAGGAATATACAAAATTTCTAGTCGTTTCTTATTTATTATTGTTAAGACTATATTGAACACAATGAATTGCTATTTAATTTCTTATTACTATTTGTGAGTCCAGTTAGTCGTAAAATAATACGCAAAAATGTAGAGTTCGTTAAACATTTGTCGAGCATATGCTTGAGCTTTGGACTTTCGTTTAAACTCAAAAACTTGTTACAAACTGAAACCATATTTTCTAAGAAACTAAATTTAACAAAAGGTTACCTAACATATTGGTGTATGGGCCACAAGAATATGTTGGACTTTGTTAATGTCGATTATTATGAGTCTTAATATTCTTTTAATTCCGAAGAGTTGGTGTTATATAAATTTTTGTATCATTGATTAAGAAGAACAACACAATAATAAAGACTTCTTCTCAAATCCTTCTCTAGTTTTAACATGGTATCAGAGCATGTGGATCTAAATTAAATCTTATGCATTAGAGATTTTGTGATCTCAACTTCAAAAGATATCAGGGAGAACTTTATTGGAGAAGATGGTGGTGATGAAGATAAAGACGATGAAGATGTAAGCAATTAGAGATGTGTTCCCGTGATTGTTTCACGTGGGTTTTAGTTTGTATCAAAACTATAATTATTTGGTTTGGTTCATATGTTTTTTTATAGATTTGGGTTTGTTTTTCTTTTTCTTTAGCAATAATTAATCAAGGGTTCTACTTCTAGGGTTTATAGTCTACATGGATTTTAGTTATGAATTTTCAGAGTTTTTGTTTGGTAATAGTTTTACCATTATGAGGGAGTTGTTTAAAACACTCATATTTTTTACCTCAATTTCCTTTTAATTTGATTTGTGGACAGTTCAAGATTAGGACAATTATTTGTAGAGTTGCAAGATCTGCGTCCATGGGATGTTGTTATTCCCTTTTACAAAGACCAAAGACGAGCTGAAGTTCTATCCCTCTTTTCTTTTCAAGATTGAAGTTTATATCCTAAGGAATCTGTTTACATGATTTGTATGCCCTTGACAAACATCCATGACATACGTGTTCCGTTTTATGATTTTAAAGTTTGTGTTTTGTGTACCAAATTTGTCTTGCGGGAGAGTATTGGTGTATATTTGTGTATGGGCCGACAAGTCGATGTTGGACTTTGTTGATGTTGGTTATTATAACCCCTAATATTGTTGTAAATCCTAAGAGTTGTGTGTTATATAAACCTTTGTATCATTGAGTCAAAAGAACAACACAATAATAAAGACTCCCTCCCCCCAAACCCTTTTCTAGTTTCTACATAACACATTATATATACAAATTACTCAAGAGCAATAAAGATTTACTTAGATTGCTCATGATCATCAAAAATACAGGGTATATTTTTTTTACATAATCTAATGTCTACATAAGAAACCCATCACGCTCTACCTAATTCCTCAATAAAGCTTTTGGAAATGGTCCAAGGTACGTCTCTCTACCCATTGATAGATTACGTCTCAGATGATTTCTTTTCTATAGGACATTCAGATTCATCGCTACAGTTACACATTCGACTGAGTAAAAAATCGTCAAGAACACCGTCCGATTAAAAGTATGGAACAATGCAATGAATAAAGAGGTTGTAGCTCTTGAAAATATAGATACATGAGATATAGTCACTTTACCAGCAAACAAAGTATAATGCGGATTGTATGTTAGAAACATACACGGCGCGTCTTGTTGTACTTGGTAACAAACAAATTGAAGGGGAAGAGTTGAATGAAACGTTTGCACCTGCTGTCAAGATAATTATAGTTCATGATATTTTTCCTCTTGTCGCTGCTAAAATATGGGAGGTATATCAAACAAATATCAACAATATGGAGATTTGGAAGACGAAGTCTACGTAAATTCACGTCTTTATTTTTTTCATTTTCATCCTTAAAAATTTTTCCATCAAAAGAAGATGTTGTATGAGCTTAAACAAGCTCCATGAGGAGCATTATCTCTCCTCCTATGCTCCCGATGACATTAAGCTATTTGTGTTTGTTTATGTCTATGATCTTTTCATTTGTGACAACAATATGTATATGATCTTCTAAGTCTCATTCATTTGGCATGTAGTATATATTTAGGCCAGCTGAAATACTTTCACGAAATTGAAGTAAGTCATGGACATGAATTGATATAGTTGCCGATTGTGGTGATCATGGTGATAAACAAGGTGTTACACCCTTAGAAAAAAATCACCGTTTCACCACAAATGATGGTCATGTTCTTGTAGATCCAAAGCAATATCTTCGATTAATTAGTGTGGAGACTAATTTATCTTAGGAATTCGAGACCGGAGGTGAGTTACTCGTTCCATGTTATGTCACAACTTATGCAACAATCTCGTGAAGCTCATTGGAATGTGAAGCTCTGTTTTGTTTGCTTCTTAAAAGGATCTTGGAGCCTTGGTATTCTTCTTAAATCTGATCTGGATCTAAATCATATAATTTCTTGTGATTCGGATGAGGCTTCTTGCCCTTTAATACCCGATCGTTGTGTGTGTTTATTGTAATGCTTGGAGGCTCTCCAATTTCTTGGAAGGTAAAGAAGCAAGATATATTTTTTCTCATTATTCAGCTGAACCTAGGTATCGAGCTATGGCTGCATGTCTTGCAAAGTCAATTTGGTATCAAACAAACATTTCCAACACGTATCTTATGTGCTAGTAAAACTGCAATTCATATTATTGAACCTCCAGTTGTTTACGAGCGCACTAGAGACATTGAGCCAGATTGTCATGCGGTGCATGTGATGGGATTATTAAAAACATCATATTGGTACTAAAGATAAACTAGCCTATATCTTAACTAGGAAAATTGTTTGGTCCTATCGTCCGTCCAGGGTGGTTTAGAGGGTGTGCGACCAGCGAAAATGTGCAGTTGATCAAGTATGGTTTTTATAAATAAAATTTCCACCATAAATTTGATACGAGTTTTCACCATAAATTTCTTTGAAATTTATAGTTTTATATAGTTTCTAAAAATTTCTTGATGAAGAAGGTTTATTCCAAACTTTTATGTAAGTGTTCTATCATGCATAAACTATATACTCTTCAATAAAATTATTATATGGTTATAAAAGTAGAGTAAAATTTTGAACTATGATTTTAT
This sequence comes from Camelina sativa, assembly GCF_000633955.1. NCBI lineage: Eukaryota > Viridiplantae > Streptophyta > Magnoliopsida > Brassicales > Brassicaceae > Camelina > Camelina sativa. Next base: position 20,317,989 of record NC_025687.1, on the reverse strand, counting down.
CTACGAACAATTAAATTTATATATATACTACCATCTATACTGTGGTAATTTACTAGCATTTTCTATATTATTTTTAAATTTCACATATAGAAAAATATTTTCTTGCATAATACAACCATTATTATAACCAACAAAAAACTTAATAGTAATACCATAAAGAAAATATTTGAATCTCAGAAACTTTTTCTCATGAGTTGCTTTGACACTAGCGACCAAACTTGTAGGAAGCATCGAAAATCTTCATTACTAAATGGAAAATAGTTGTGCCTCATCTCTAGAAGGTTCATTAAAATTTTGAGATCATCTATATACAACTGGTCCACAGAGGGTCACCATAAATATGTCGTTAATTGAACCGGCTTTGGAACCAATTAAATGATTAATACGACATACCTAGGATGATACGATCGGGATTGGTTGTATTTGACGATTTTAAGAAATTAATGAATCTACTAGATAGGAGGCACAACCGGTTGCTATTTCGCGAGAAAATTCCTAATGCATCTTTCAAGTTTGGTCTTTGCTGTCAAAAGAATTCATGAATGCTAAATATCATCCCCTATCTTTGTAGGCGCTGAAGGTGGTGGAAAAATAAAGGTGAGAGTGAAATAACAAACAATTGGATTATGATGAGTAGTTTATTTATTCTGAAATATAGGTTGTAAATACATTATCAAATTCTTTAAATTTATACAAATCCTAGTCAACTAGCATAAATGTATTGCAATTCATAAGTAGAAATAAATCATATGTTGATTATTTTAGATATACAAAGAACAATTAAACAACAAGCGCGCGTACACACACCACACATAGAAATTATGTGGTGTGTGTACGTGCAATGATGTGGTGTGTGTGTACGCGCGCATATAGTTTTTGATTTATAGAATCTTTAAAATTTATTAGTATAGATAACTAGCATAAATGTATTGCAATTCATAAGTATAAATAAATCATCTGTTGATTATTTTAGATATACAAAGAATAATTGAACAACACGTGTGCGTACACACACCACACATTGTGTAACATCCCGTTTTCCTAATTTTAGAAATTGGCCGGTTTGATTTGAGTTCTCCTGGTTTTGAGTCAGTTTTGAGAAACCCTAAGAGGGTGTTTATAAGCTTTGGACGCCTCTTTCTCTTTTTGTGGATTGTCGACACTTAGAAAGGAGAAAGAGATCAACAAAGATTTATCTTAGAAAGAAGGAGAAGAACAGAATCGTTAGGGTTTGGGAGGAAACGGTTCGATATATCAAATCGTTTTCAAAGGTAACGAAATTTGGAAGAGTTATTCGCCAGTCTTTCATCGTCATTCTCCTTTTTACTGAAGTGAATTTGAGTTGATATTCTAGGAGTTATCGGCAGTTTCGTGGGGCGTTTCTTCTCAGTCGCAGATTGAGACCAGCGGATGTTTCGGGATCGATTGCGGTTTCACCTGAGATCTGACCGATCTTCAATAGAGAAAGGCAAAGAAGGCCAAATGGGTCGAAAATATGGCAAGACTTTATAGTAATCCCAAACGAACGAAGATGCATGTCTACCGTACGGAACATATTCAACCAATTGAGACTCCAAGTCACAGGTGAAGATATGCGGATCCTTTCTGATGTAAACAGAGTTCCAGTTCTGATTAAGTAATGCTAGCAGCTGTGTTTCTTATGTCTTAGCTAATCTCTTAGATTCCACTGGGTTCATCTTCCACATCTGATATGATAGCGGCCAGCAAGGAGACAGAAGCTGCAGAGAAACCGGAGATCGTGGGAAGGATCACTCGTTCAAGAGCTAAGGAGATGGCCAAGGAAGCTCATGCACTCATAGCTGACGGGTCATTCAATCTACCGAGGATCCAAGTCTTCAACATATCCACCCTGAAGACTTCACCCGGTAATGATAACTAGATAACTTAGGTGTGAAGTTTGTACTCTTTTTCCCATAGCTGAGTTTTGTCCCAATGGGTTTTCTCGGTATGGTTTTTAATGAGGCAAATGGATCACTACGTCGAGTTATCTAGAAGTCATTACCAATGGGAAAAATGTATGCTAAGTCACCATGACTTCTGTACTAATACAAGTGACTTCTGTACTACTACATATCACCTAGACGCTTCGTTGTTTTCTTATTTCCTTTACACGCCTTGTTGTTTTATTTTGAACTTCCTGTTGTTTGGAGTGTCGAGCATTAGGGTTGATTATAAAACCCAAAAGCGACGCCTCCTTGTTTGGTAGCGAAGAAGTTTTATGTAACAAGTATTGTTGAATCTTTCTTCTCTCAATCCGAACTCGTGAATGCGTTCATGATTCCGAGTTTCTAAACACTTTGTGATTAAGAAACTCTTCACTTTATTTTCGAATCCATATAACCATCTAACACTTCTCACCATCGAATCATTGCTTTTCTCTCTCGAACATCACCTGCCGTCACTCGCAATCCACTTGATCATCATCACCATCAATTCACGTCGCCTCTTACCTGTCATCAGCCTCCATCAGAGTTTCATCCTAGGAAGTTCGTATTATGTGGTATCAGAGCCAACTCTGTTCCAAAGGCTGAGCGATTCTAAACCCTAATCTCGTTTTGTGTTGTTTTGATTTTGTTCATTTGTTTAATTCTTTGTTGTGTTAGTCTCTGCTGTTTTAGGTTTCGTTGTGAGTCTTCTTTAGTTTTAGGATTTGTTTTTTTGTTGTTCGTTTGTGTCTAGATTACGAGTCTTAGAGTTTACTTCGAGTTTTCTTCTTTATTTTGCAGGTACAATGGAGCTTTATCCAAAAGCTATGGAAGCTTTGAACCAAGCCATGGCTAAGCAAATAACAGAAGCAAACAAGACAATGTCTACTCAGTTCCAGCAACAGATGGAGCAGCTCAGTAACAAGTTTGAGAAGCAGATCAAAGATATAGCTCAAGCAACTAGCGCTTCAGATCAGAGTTCTTCAGAACCGCCTAGTCCTAATGAGGCTCTCCGCTTAGCTAAAGGAAAGGCACACGTGGGAGCTTCTTCCAAACATACACGGATCAGAACAGCTAAGTCACCTACTGGGGGAAGAGAGACTTGTTTCAATCAGAGAAGAAACACTCAAAGCACAGAAAGAGAGCATCGAAGAACTGGTAGAGATCCTACACGCCCACGACGAGCTGAACAAGTAGCTGGGCATCGAATATACTTTGATACAGATAGAGAGTATTCAGAAGAAGAGGAAGCCTCAGATCATAGCCAAGAGACAATGAGGAGAAACAGAAACAGAGATCACGGCAGGGATTATGATCCTTTGAGGCAGCAGCTGAATCATCTCAAGATTCAGTATCCTTCGTTCCATGGTACCAATGATCCAGAGACTTATCTAGACTGGGAAAGGAAGATGGAGTTGAACTTTCAAGTTCAAGGTACCTATGAGTTGAACAAGGTGAAGATAGCCATATCTGAATTCAATGGCTATGCTTTGTTGTGGTGGGAGCAGTTGGGACTCACTAGACATCGACAGAGAGAGCCTGCTATCACTACATGGGAACAGTTAGTCACGCAGATGAGAAAGAAGTTTGTGCCTACACACTACCAGAGAGAGATTCTTAACAAGCTGAGGCGTCTCACTCAAGGCACTAAGTCTGTAAGAGACTACTATCAGGAGCTGGAAACGCTTATGATCAGGGCTGATCTGAGAGAAAGTGAAGACATGGTTATGTCTAGGTTTCTTGGAGGTTTGAACAGAGAGATTCAAGACAAGATAGAGCTGCAGAACTATGAAGATGTGCAAGAAATGGTACATAAGGCAGAGCTAATTGAATCACAGATCAAGAGAAAGGGAGTGAGGTCAACGTTTACGCCTAACATTCCCAAGCCAAGAGAGTTCAGTAAACCCGCCTTCACCAAGGACAGCAAACCCGCGACAGCCACAGTCAAAGAGGAAGTTAAGATCGATTTCAACCCCAAGAGTAGCACCTCTACAAGTCATATCAGGTGTTTCAAATGCCAAGGGATGGGGCATTATTCTAGAGACTGTCCTAACAAGAAGATGTTTCTTCTTCAAGAAGGAGGAGAGATTATGCCTGTAGACAGTTCAAAGAGTGAACCAGAGCCTGATTTAGGTGAAGAAGGTGAATCCGCAATCATGGGAGAGATGTTAGTAGCACGTAGAGCTTTAAGTGTTCAGACTCATCCATATGATCGAGGGCAGCGTGAGAATCTCTTCCACACCCGGTGTATGGTTCAAGACAAGGTCTGCACCTTGATCGTTGATGGTGGTAGCTGTACTAATGCTGCTAGTGAAGAGATGGTATAGAAGCTTAATCTCAAGACCACTTCACATTCAAGACCTTATCAGCTACAGTGGTTGAATAACAAAGGAGCTTTAACAGTTTCGCAGCAAGTGGTAGTGAAACTCACAATTGGGAAGTATGAAGATGAGCTGCTTTGTGATGTGATTCCGATGAAGTCCAGTCATATTCTTTTGGGAAGACCATGACAGTTTGACAGAAGAGTGTTTCATGATGGCTACACCAACAGGCAGTCATTTGAGTTCAAAGGACGCAAGGTCACTCTCCTACCACTTACACCTAGCGAGATCTACAAGGATCAGCTTCACATGAACCGCAAGGATACAGAGAAAGTGTCTCACAGCCTGTACATCAATCACAGCGAGTTCAATAAGCTATTTGACCCAGAGATGACCACATTCATGTTTGTCTACAAAGAGACACTCGCTAGTACCAAGCCAGCAGAAGAGCTTCCACGCGAGATGATAGAGATTATAGAGGAGTACAAGGATGTATTTCCAGAAGAGATACCTCCAGGCTTGCCTCCAATACGTGGGATAGAGCATCAGATCGATTTGGTACCAGGTTCAGCTCTACCGAACAGACCAGCTTACAGAACCAATCCTGTAGAGACTAAAGAGCTGCAGAAACAAGTAGAAGAGTTGATGAACAAGGGACACATCAGAGAGAGCCTCAGTCCATGCGCAGTACCAGTCTTGCTCGTACCAAAGAAAGATGGTTCATGGAGGATGTGTGTTGACTGCAGAGCTATTAACAATATCACAGTGAAGTACAGACATCCGATCCCGAGATTAGATGACATGCTGGACGAGCTATGTGGGTCAACAGTCTTCTCAAAGATCGATTTGAAGAGTGGGTATCATCAGATCAGAATGAAGGAAGGAGATGAATGGAAAACAGCTTTCAAGACCAAGCAAGGGCTCTACGAATGGCTAGTCATGCCGTTTGGTCTCACCAATGCTCCTAGCACCTTCATGCGTTTAATGAATCATGCTCTCAGACCTTTCATTGGCGTCTTCGTGGTTGTGTACTTCGACGACATCCTCATCTACAGCAAAGGTCTAGAAGAACACTTAGAACACATCCGCCAAGTTCTAAATGTTCTTCGTTCTCAATCCCTCTTTGTTAATTTTTCTAAATGTTCGTTCTGTACTATTGAGGTTGTCTTTCTAGGCTTTGTTGTCAGTACAGAAGGAGTTAGAGTGGACGATGAGAAGGTCAAGGCTATTAAGGAGTGGCCAACACCCAAAAACGTGGCAGAAGTCAGGAGCTTTCATGGACTAGCAGGATTCTACAGGCGATTTGTCCAAGACTTCAGGACTATTGCAGCGCCACTTACAAAAGTTATCAAGAAGGATGTAGGATTCAGATGGGAGGGAGCACAAGAGAAGGCGTTTTCAGCCCCTATTCTTTTACTTCCTGATTTTATGAAAACTTTTGAGATTGAATGTGATGCCTCCGGAGTGGGTATAGGTGCTGTTTTGATGCAGGATAGGAAGCCAGTAGCTTACTT
>NC_025687.1:20295329-20311406 GCF_000633955.1 Camelina sativa | reverse complement strand
TCCACAATCACCTCTAGACTTGATTCCTTTACCTTTAAGTGTGAAGTGTAGCTTTGGTGGCAAACAAAAGGCTGAACAGGTCAGGAGGATACATGCTAAAGCTAAGGAGAACATAGAGAAAAGAACCAAGCAGTACGAGAAACATGCGAACAAGGGCAGAAAGGAGATCGTTTTCGAAGAAGGAGACGTGGTGTGGTTTCATCTACGCAAGGATAGGTTCCCAGAAGAGAGGAAAAGCAAGCTTCTACCACGAGCTGATGGTCCATTTGAAGTCGTCAAGAAGATCAACAACATCGCCTACCAGATTGATCTTCAAGGTAAGTATAATATATCTTCAACCTTCAATGTTTCTGACTTGCTTCCTTATTATGCAGATCCCGATTTGAGGACAAATCCTTTTGAAGAGGGGGAGGATGATATGATCGTGGCCAGCAAGGAGACAGAAGCTGCAGAGAAACCGGAGATCGTGGGAAGGATCACTCGTTCAAGAGCTAAGGAGATGGCCAAGGAAGCTCATGCACTCATAGCTGACGGGTCATTCAATCTACCGAGGATCCAAGTCTTCAACATATCCACCCTGAAGACTTCACCCGGTAATGATAACTAGATAACTTAGGTGTGAAGTTTGTACTCTTTTCCCCATAGCTGAGTTTTGTCCCAATGGGTTTTCTCGGTATGGTTTTTAATGAGGCAAATGGATCACTACGTCGAGTTATCTAGAAGTCATGACCAATGGGGGATAATGTATAAGTCACCATGACTTCTGTACTAATACAAGTGACTTCTGTACTACTACAAATCACCTAGACACTTCGTTGTTTTCTTATTTCCTTTACACGTCTTGTTGTTTTATTTTGAACTTCCTGTTGTTTGGAGTGTCGAGCCTTAGGGTTGATTATAAAACCCAAAAGTGACGTCTCCTTGTTTGGTAGCGAAGAAGTTTTATGTAACAAGTATTGTTAAATCTTTCTTCTCTCAATCCGAACTCGTGAATGCGTTCATGATTCCGAGTTTCTAAACACTTTGTGATTAAGAAACTCTTCACTTTATTTCCGAATCCATATAACCATCTAACACTTCTCACCATCGAATCATTGCTTTTATCTCTCGAACATCACCTGCCGTCACTCGCAATCCACTTGATCATCATCACCATCAATTCACGTCGCCTCTTACCTGTCATCAGCCTCCATCAGAGTTTCATCCTAGGGAGTTCGTATTAACATCGCCTTGAATTTCAGCTTATATTGAAGAACCCATTGAAGCGTTATTTTCTCGAGGTTCCAAATCTCCATTACCGCTTTATCATCCATATTGTAAAGACCCATCAGCGGATTCGCCAAAAACCTGTTCATCGTAATTAAATGTTTTCGGGGTTTTATCTGATTGATATGTTTCTCTTCATCGTATGTGTCATAGATAGACACTTGACCTGCTATGGCAATACAATATACCACGGAACCGATCACTCTTCCGGGAGTCCACGGCCTGAGCGATATTCCTTGGGGACAAGTCAGTTCCGCATAGCTCCACATACTAATTTTAGAGTTAAGTACGTAGGAATTAAACTCTGCGCGAATCACCTTGTAGCTTAAACCTTTATCAAGAGAATCTTCGGTCATCAAAGACATAACAAGCTCACTGAAATGAGCTTGAGGACACGGAATCTCATCATGTTTCCTCGTATTTACATCCCATAAGTAGTAAGTTTTCGGATGAAGACCACAGAGAAAGAAACCGTTTGATGAATCGATGTAGTAATTAAGCTATTTCAGAATGCTGGGATATTCCATTTTGTTGCCTATGATGCTCATTGACAGTAAAGGCATAGGAGGCTCGGAGCGAGGTCGAATACACTGGTTGTTGAGGTACATTGTGTTGCTGATGAAGAAACCAATGAGATGGAATCTTGGTTTCCATTTGGTTAGGTAAGTGTTGCGGAAGACAGGGTTGGAGACAATCTGAAGCCATCTCTTTGATACAAGAATCACCTTGTAGATTGTTTCATGCAATAACAGAAGAAGAATCTCAAACATTGCATGATCGCTGTTTAGAACCTCGTGAGCACTTAAATCAGAAATCATCCCCAAATTGTTTTTTGCCCTAATTGAAGAAGACATTGCAAAACACATTGTGTTCTTCGATCGTCTATAAACAGAAAAGCCAAAACACAAACCAACCAGAATCATCAAAGATCCTTAACATACAGAGGAATCTCAAAATCAATTTCACGAAGCCTGGATAAATCAAACCCAAGAACTCAGCAAATCTAAAATTTCCAAACTGAGTCTAACAATTGGCGCTAAATACAACAATGGAATCTGAGGTTTGTAACAAGAAACATAGAATAAGTCAGTGACTAAATAAAAAGTGTGATGAAAAAGGACCTTGATGGGCAGATTCAGTTGCTTTCAGTTACGGGTGTTGTTCTGAAATGGATCGTGTTCCGACCAACGATGCCGATGAGTGGTTCTAAAAGTTACAGCCTTTGTTCTTACACCGATTTTGTTCTAGAAGTTCCCGGTTTTTTCTGAGACGATTTGTGTTCTTAAGATTAGGGTATTGTTTGGCAGGAGCTACAGAGTCCAGGGATATGGGCGTTGGGTTTTTCGGTTTTGTTTCCGTTCGGTTTTTTCGGTTTACGGTTTTTTGGTTTTATAAAAATGGAACCATAAAGAAACCATATGTAATTTGGTTTGGTTACGGTTCGGTTTTTCCGTTTTATGGTTTTTTCGGTTTAATCAAAAATGAAACCATATAAAAACAATATGTATCACAGTTTGGTTCGGTTTCGGTTTGGTTCTGGTTTTTAACGGTTATTCCATGCTTTTAAAAAATAAATAGTTGATACATAACTAAAAATAAGCATAAAAGTAATAGGAGATCAATAACTAGATCCCAATAAAGAAAAATATTATTGATCTTGTTATACAATATAAATTTATAACCTTGAGAAACTAATTACTAATTATATCTAATTATCTTAAATTTTTATAAAAAACCAAAAAAACCATTCGGTTTTACGGTTTTTAACCAGACTAAACCTAAACCAAATGGTTATTTAAAATGAAAAACAAACAGATTTTTAGATTTAACCATAATCAAACCAAACCATTTATTTCGGTTTGGTTCGATTCGGTTTTTCGGATTTCGGTTTTTTTGCCCACCCCTCATTTTTCATTATCGTTTTGGGCTTCTAATGGACCTTCTGATTCTTTCTTTAATAAACATTACTCGGCTTACTCCACACAGATAAGCACAATGGGACTTTGGATTCTAACTTCTTCCCTTTTTTGTACGCCATTTGTTGTTCTTCTTCGATTTTTGTACTTCTCTCTGTCACTCTCGAGCTCGTAAGCTTTTCTTCCATTTTCGTTCTACACCATTAATAAGTCAAAATTGATACTCTTAGACGCCAACCGTTCTATCTCCTTCGGTGAGAATCAATCAGCCATACCGCCGCCCCCGCCGCCATCTTCATCGATTTCTTCCGAGATTCAAGTGGATAGCTAGTTTGAAATTTGATAATAGGTCAATTTTCTATATAAATTTGGATAATACTGATACTCTTCGACGCCGACCGTTTTATCTCCTCCGGTGAGAATCAATCAGCATCGATTTTCTCCGAGATTGAAGTGGATAGCGAGTTTGAAATCTGATAATAGGTCGATTTTCTATATAAATTTGGCTCAAAGTCAGCTTCTGTTGACACCCTCTAATAAAAAGAGTAATTAACATTTTAATTTAGCTATCCACTTGCAAAAACGTTTTTGAACATTGTGGCTGAAGTCTGGTGGCTGAAACATGAAGAAAAACCTTTCTTCTACTGTGGAAGAGATATTAACAAACGATAGAATCATGTAAAATAATCCGAGCAATTTGTCACCAAACTAATATTTGTACCGAGTTTTCCTTCAGTTCTATTAGCTTTACCTAGTTATACTTCCGTTTTACTAGTTTTATTAATTTCACCTAGTTCTACCTTCTCGTACTAGCGTTACTTTGATTCTACTAAAATCAACCAATTGAATCATGAAAATTAATCCGAGCAATTTCTCACAAGACTGATAATTGTACCTTGTTTTATCTAGATTTACTTGAGTTTTACTAGGTTTACCTAGTTTTACTTGAGTTCTACTAGCTTTACCTAGTTTTACTTGATTTCTAATATCTTTACCTAGTTTTACTATCATTTTACTAGGTCACTAGTTTCACCTAGTTCTACTACATTTAATTTAGTTCTACGAATTTTACATAAATCCCAAAATGGCAATTTAATTTCAAAGCATTTCTGTTGCTAACTGTGGATGTGATATTAACAAACGATAGAATCATGGAAAAAAATTCGAGCAATTTCCCATAAGACTAATATTTGTATCTTGTTTTATCTAGTTTTACTTCAGTTCTACTAGCTTTACCTAGTTATACTTCCATTTTACTAGTTTTATTATTTTCACCTAGTTTTACTAATTTCACCTAGCTTTTCTAGTTACAGCTAGTTCTACCTTCTCGTACTAGTTTTACTTAAATCCAATCTATTAACAACCGATTGAATCATGGAAAATATTCCGAGCAATTTCTCAAAAGACTGATAATTAGACCTTGTTTTATCTAGTTTTACTTCAGTTCCACTAGCTTTACTTAGTTATACTTAGTTCGACTAGTTTTACCTAGCTCAACCTTCTCTTACTAATTTTACTGCAGTTCTACCTTCTCGAATTAGTTTTACTGTATTTCGACAAGTTTTACCTTAGTTCGACTAGTTTTACCTAGTTCTACCTTCTCGTACTAATTTTACTTCAGTTCTACTTAAATCCAATTCATTCCAAAGCATTGTTGTCGTTTTCTCAACTGTGGATGAGATATTAACAAACGATAGAATCATGGAAAAATAATCCGAGCAATTTCTCCCAAGACTGATAATTGTACTTTGTTTAATCTAGTTTTACTTGAGTTCCACTAGCTTTACCTAGTTTTACTACCGTTTTACTAGTTCACTAGTTTCACCTAGTTCTACTACATTTAATTTAGTTCTACGAATTTCACTTAAATCCCAAAACGCCTATTTAATTCCAAAGCATTGTTGTCGTTAACTGTCGATGTGATATTACCAAACGATAGAATCATGGAAAAAAATCCGAGCTATTTCTCACAAGACTAATATTTGTACCTTGTTTTATCTAGTTTTACTTCAAGTCTACTAGCTTTACCTATTTTTACTTCCGTTTTACTAGTTTACTAGTTTCACTCAGTTCTACTAATTTTACTTATATCCCAAAACGCCAATTTAATTCCAAAGCAAGGTAATACTAGGTAAACAGAAGTAAAACTACTAAGAGAACATAAAACTAAGTAGAACGTGGTAAAACTGGAGTAAAACTAGGTACAACTGAAGTAATATTAGGTACAACTATTAGTCTCGTGACAAATTGCTTGGATTATTTTCCATGATTCTATTGTTTGTTATTATCTCAACAATTGAGAAATCGACATTTACTTTAGTGCTACGAGTTTTACTTAAATCCCAAAACAGCAATTTAATTCCAAAGCATTGATGTCGTTTTCTCGACTGTTGATGAGATATTAACAAACAATAGAATCATGGAAAATAATCCAAGCAATTTGTCACGAGACTAATAGTTGGACCTAATTTTACTTCAGTTGTACCTAGTTTTACTCTCGTTCTACCAGTTTTACCGAGTTCTACTTAGTTTTATCTTCTCTTACTATTTTACTAATTTCACCAAGTTCTACCTTCGCATACTAGTTTTACTTTAGTTCTACTTAAATCCAATCTATTAACAACCGATTGAATCATGAAAAATAATCCGAGCAATTTCTCACAAGACTGATAATTGTACCTTGTTTTATCTAGATTTACTTGAGGTTTACTAGCTTTACCTAGTTTTACTTGAGTTCTACTAGCTTTACCTAGTTTTACTTGAGTTCTAATAGCTTTACCTAGTTTTACTATCGTTTTACTAGTTCACTAGTTTCACCTAGTTCTACTACATTTAATCTAGTTCTACGAATTTTACTTAAATCCCAAAATGGCAATTTAATTTCAAAGCATTTCTGTTGTTAACTGTGGATGTGATATTAACAAACGATAGAATCATGGAAAAAAATCCGAGCAATTTCCCATAAGACTAATATTTGTATCTTGTTTAATCTAGTTTTACTTCAGTTCTACTAGCGTTACCTAGTTATATTTCCATTTTACTAATTTTATTATTTTCACCTAGTTTTACTAATTTCACCTAGTTTTTCTAGTTACATCTAGTTCTACCTTCTCGTACTAGTTTTACTTTAGTTCTACTTCAATCCAATCTATTAACAATCGATTGAATCATGGAAAATATTTCGAGCAATTTCTCAAAAGACTGATAATTGGACCTTGTTTTATCTAGTTTTACTTCAGTTCCACTAGTTTTACTTAGTTATACCTAGTTCGACTAGTTTTACCTATCTCAACCTTCTCGTACTAATTTTACTGCAGTTCTACCTTCTCGAACAAGTTTTACTGTAGTTCGACAAGTTTTACCTTAGTTCGACTAGTTTTACTGTTGTTCGACTAGTTTTACCTAGTTCTACCTTCTCGTACTAATTTTACTTCAGTTCTACTTAAATCCAAATCATTCCAAAGCATTGTTGTCGTTTTCTCAACTGTGGATGAGATATTAACAAACGATAGAATCATGGAAAAATAATCCGAGCAATTTCTCCCAAGACTGATAATTGTACTTTGTTTAATCTTGTTTTACTTGAGTTCCACTAGCTTTACCTAGTTTTACTATCGTTTTACTAGTTCACTAGTTTCACCAAGTTCTACTACATTTAATTTAGTTCTACGAATTTCACTTAAATCCCAAAACGCCTATTTACTTCCAAAGCATTGTTGTCATTAACTGTGGATGTGATAATAACAAACGATAGAATCATGGAAAAAAATCCGAGCAATTTCTCACAAGACTAATATTTGTACCGTGTTTTATCTAGTTTTACTTCAGGTCTACTAGCTTTACCTAGTTTTACTTCTGTTTTACTAGTTTACTAGTTTCACTCAGTTCTACTAATTTTACTTATATCCCAAAACGCCAATTTAATTCCAAAGCAAGGTAATACTAGGTAAACAGAAGTAAAACTACTAAGAGAACATAAAACTAAGTAGAACTTGGTAAAACTGGAAGAACTGGAGTAAAACTAGGTACAACTAAAGTAAAATTAGGTACAACTATTAGTCTCGTGACAAATTTCTTGGATTATTTTCCATGATTCTATTGTTTGTTATTATCTCATCAACAGTTGAGAAAACGACATTTACTTTAATGCTACGAATTTTACTTAAATCCCAAAACAACAATTTAATTCCAAAGCATTGTTGTCGTTTTCTCGACTGTTGATGAGATATTAACAAACAATAGAATCATGGAAAATAATCCAAACAATTTGTCACGAGACTAATAGTTGTACCTATTTACTTCAGTTGTACCTAGTTTTACTCTCGTTCTACCAGTTTTACCGAGTTCTACTTAGTTTTATCTTCTCTTACTAGTTTTACGTCCGTTTACCTAATATTACCTAGTATTACCTTTGTTTACTTCCTTTACCTAGTTATATTTTCGCTTTACTAGTTTCACCTAGTTTTATTAGTTTTACCTAGTTCTACTGCATTTGATTTAGTAGATGAAATATTACAAACGATAGTTTTACTAATTTTTAAAAGATAGAATCATGGAAAATAATCCAAGCAATTTGTCACGAGACTACTAGTTGTACCTAGTTTTACTTCAGTTCTACCAGTTTTACCGAGTTATACTTAGTTTTATTTTTTCTTACTAGTTTTACTTCCGTTTACCTAGTATTATATTTTTACTCCAGTTCTAACAGTTTTACCGAGTTCTACTTAGTTTTATCTTCTCTTACTAGTTTTACTTCCTTTACCTAGTTATATTTCCGTTTTACTAGTTTCACCTAGTTCTAATGCATTTGATTTAGTAGGTGAGATATTACAAACGATAGTTTATCTTGTAATTCTGTTTACTTCCTTTAACCACTTTTTATACACATCTTTTACATGTTTTATTAGCTTATCTTGTCATTTTCATGTAGTTTAAGGACTGTTTGTGCATTAGACTAGGATTTGCATTGCAGTTGCATTAAACAGGTGAATTGGATTCAAGAAGCATGGAAATAGCATCTGGGCTGAGAGGAGTGCAACCATTGAAGCAAATAGGAGTTGAATCAAGGAGATGACCAGCAAAGGATCAACCACTCGACCACCACTCTTGAAGCACTCGACCGTTTGCATCTAAAGCACTCGACCGTGTGCAACTCGTGGACTCGACCGTGTGATACTCAGGGACTCAACTGTTTGGAAGCAAGGGAAGGGACCACTCGACCAAGCCACTCTACCGCTTGTGGTCGAGTACATCGAACCGACTTTCTATTTTGTCAGCTAGCCAAATAAGGGCTTCCTTCCCTCACTATATATATCCCTTGTACCCCATGGCCGCCCACAACACCATCTTTTAGGAAAAATCACATCAGTAGCCACAAAAAACCTTAGTTTTTACCCCTTAAAGGTTTTTAGCTTTGAATATCATCTTACAACTTTTATTTACTGTTTCTCTCAGATTTTAATATCTTGTAAGTCTCATAACTTTCTGGGTATTGAGAATATGAGTTTACTTCTTTATATAAAGTTGTTATTCATCATCTCATCTATCTTATCATGCTAGTTTCATCATTTTCTGGGTTTATGTTCATCATCATCATATTTTGTTCATCTGAGTAGTGAGTTAGGATTCTGGAGATGGATTAGGCTGGTTTAGGGTTGTGGTAGTATGGAATGGTCAAGCTTGATCGTTTAAATATCTCTCCTCGGTTGGTAGTTCTCTAAGTTGTTCTTATATCTGTGAGGGTAAGAACAGATATGAAGCTTCCTAGCATCACACCAATGTCTAGGTTGTTAGATAAAGCCAACACTGGAGATTACCATGCTTATCCCAAGAGATTGGTTGCACAATGTGTTTTTTGACAAGCAATGGTTTGGTTCTTAATGCCTGTTCAGTATGGTTTCACCAATGAGAGTTGGGTTAGGATGTTATTGTAACCTGATCACTTCTGTCATGAGAGTGAATTAGTGACTCATTGAGATCATTGTCTAGAGATAGCTCATGTTTGATTGAGGTTTGTTGACCAGTCTAGATAGCCACAACTTGAACACCAGCCCATGAATCCATCTCTGGAAGCCTTCTTTGTCATTTGATTGTTTACTAATTGCATATTATCATGTTTCATTGCATTCTGTTTTGTTTTAAGTTGTCAAGATTGCATATGTTCTTCGTATCTACCCACACGACCTAGTCACTCGACCAGTCACACGGTCGAGTGCTTGATCGAGCACCTTCGGGTTGTTCATCTATTTTCTGTTCCATTTCAATTTACATTTTGCATCTTTACTTTTTGTTTACTGCTTTTACTTATGTTCGTTTAATTTCAGTATTGCTTACCTTGTTTACTTGCACTTACTTTCTGTTTCAAGCATTTTACTTTCTGCATTTACATTTGTTTTATCAAACTGTTTCACCAAAACCATTTTCATATTTGTCTTGACTTGATTAATTGTTACATTTTGATTGCATGCATATACACACTTTATGGATTGACATCCTTTATGCTACAACTACATACCCTGCATCTGATCATCATCCATACTTGTTTGTTTGATTTTGCATCATCCATTCATTGCATAAGGATTAGAAAAACATTATGTTTCAAGAAGCAAGATATATTACTTCTCATTATTCAGCTGAAGTTAGGTATCGAGCTATGGTGGCATGTCTTGCAAAGTCAATTGGGTATCGAACAAACATTTCCAACACGTGTCTTATGTGATAGTAAAACTGCAATTCATATTATTTAACCTCCAGTTGTTTACAAGCGCACTAGAGACATTGAGCCAGATTGTCATGTGGTGTATGTGATGGGATTATTAAAAACATCATATTGGTACTGAAGATAAACTAGCCTATATCTTAACTAGGAAAAAATTTCGGTCCTATCCTCAGTCCAGGGTGGTTTAGAGGGTGTGCGACCAGCGAAAATGTGCAGTTGGTCAAGTATGGTTTTTATAAATAAAATTTCTACGATATATTTGTTACGATTTTTCACCATAAATTTCTACGAAGTTTATAGTTTTATATAGTTTCTAAAATTTCTTGATAAGGAAGGTTTATTCCAAACTTCTATGTAAGTGTGCACAAACTATATACTCTTCAATAAAATTATTATATGGTTGTAAAAGTAGACTAAATTTTTGAACTATGATTTTATATACAAACAATAAAATTTATATATATACTACCATCTACACTGTGGTAATTTATTAGCATTTTCTATATTATTTTTAAATTTCACATATAGAAAAATATTTTCTTGTAACATGTAACACAACCATTATTATAACCAACAAAAAACTTAATAGTAATACCAGAAAGAAAAAAATTGAAGCTCAGAAACTTTTTCTCATGAGTTGCTTTGACAATAGCGACCAAACTTGTAGGAAGCATCGAAAATCTTCATTACTAAATGGAAAATAGTTGTGCCTCATCTCTAGAAGGTTCATTAAAATTTTGAGATCATCTATATACAACTGGTCCTCAGAGGGTCACCATAAATATGTTGTTAATTGAACCGGCTTTGGAACCAGTTAATTGATTAATACGACATACATAGGATGATACGATCTGGATTGGTTGTATTTGACGATTTTAATAAATTAATGAATCTACTAGATGGGAGGCACAGCCGGTTGCCATTTCGCGAGAAAATTCTTAATGCACCTTACAAGTTTGGTCGTTGCTGTCAAAAGAATTCATCAATGCAAAATATCATCCCCTATCTTTGTAGGCGCTGAAGGTGGTGGAAAAATAAAGGTAAGAGTGAATTAACAAATATGAAGAGCAAAAGAAAGCGAACAATTGGATTATGAGGAGTAGTTTATTTTCTTTGAAAGAGGGGTTGTCAATACATTATCCAATTCTTTAAATTTATACAAACCCTAGTCAACTAGCATAAATGTATTGCAATTCATAAGTAGAAATAAATCATATGTTGATTATTTTAGATATACAAATAACAATTAAACAACACCCGGGCGTATACACACCACACATACAAATGATGTGGTGTGTGTGTGCACAATGATGTGGTGTGTGTACGCGCGCGTATGGTTTTTGCTATATAGAATCTTTTAATTCATTAGTATAGATAACTAGCTTAAATGTATTGCAATTCATAAGTAGAAATAAATCATATGCTGATTATTTTAGATATATAAAGAACAATTAAACAACACGTGTGCGTACACATACCACACATAGAAATTATGTGGTGTGTGTGCGGGCGCGTATAGTTTTTGCTATATAGAACCATGAAATTCATTAGTATAGATAACTAATTTATGATGTAATTTATCATAATATATATATATATATGTGTGTGTGTGTGTGCGTGTGTGTGGTGTGTGTACGCTCGCGTGTGGTTTTTGCTATATAGAACCTTAAATTCATTCTATTAGATAACTAATTTGTGATTTTTTTATAACAATTTTTTTTTTTTGAAACACGCTGATAATAATGAAAAATACAATAGGGATCTCCAACTTTTCAGAGTTTATATATACTATATATTAAGATACTTGTTCAAAAGTTAATATTTTTATAAATATTATATATATATATAATCAAATTTATACTTCATTGTTTATATAAAAAATCTTTTCAATTTATGGAAATAAAATAAAATTCAGTATTAACCAAACATTTAAAGCATAGAAATCATATCGATTATTCTTGTTTAAATGGAAACACATGAAAAGGTGTTAAGAATAAGTAATCTCAATTTAGTCAAAAATGTAAACAATGAGTTGATTATGTAATGCCTATTATATTTCTTTACATATCTTCAGCCAAAATTAGTTCCTTTCTGAGTCACGTTAAATGGGTTTCTTGTACTGATTCAACATGTATGTGCATCAATGAATCTAGCCGAGGAATTGAAGATGCCAAAACTGACCGCATAAGCGACATGTAACATGGAAATTTAGTTCCCATACATCCTAGAAAAGTCTCCATTCTTTCGGTTGTTTTAATGTGGATTCAAGTCTTAACAGAGGAATCTACAAAATTTCTAGTCGTTTCTTATTTATTATTGTTAAGACTATATTGAACACAACAAATTGCTATTTAATTTCTTATTACTATTTGTGAGTCCAGTTAGTCGTAAAATAATACGCAAAAATGTAGAGTTCGTTAAACATTTGCCGAGCATATGCTTGAGCTTTGGACTTTCGTTTACTTAATAGTCTTACTGATACTTTAACAGCTTTTGAGTTGATCCATGATTGTAACAGTGCCACTTTATGTACACCTGATTCTTCATGATATATGCATTTCCCAAAGTATCAGTTTCATGTTCCCAGTAATGCTCACAAGAATATTAATCAATCAGTTTCATGTTTCCAGTAATGCGCACAAGAATATTAATCAATCCTCAAGAGGATCATAAACATTGAGCATTTTACCAGTTTAGACTTGTTTTTCCAATTAGCAAACAGTCCCGACGTTGATAACAACAAGTCATTCCTATAACACAAATCTTTGCTTTCTCCTTTCTCCAACACCCAACTAAAACCAATCTTAGCCGTTTATGAATGTTTTCCGGAATAAACTCAACAATAAATATAAGAGCTAGTGTTTAGGCGGGCAAATAAGACTCCAGCATCAATTTGGCTGGTGAAGGTGTAAGAATCTCTACGATCAGGTACGTGTATTTCCACTCATTCTCGGCCTTGTCTTTAAACATCTCCGCATACACTTTCCCCCCTCCTTGAGGCCCACGGATGTAGAAGTTTACCTGAAGCATTTTCAATTTTGATAAATGTTAAACAAGCTATTCTGTAGTCTGTTTCCTCCGATTTTGTTCTCAAGCAAGGATGTGACTCCAAGGCCACAAGGGGGTGAATTACCTCAACATGCTCAACTCCGTCTTCATCTGTAAATACTCTGTTGGGTATACGTTGACGAGCAGCTCGGTTTCTAGTTTCTTGTCCGTAGCCTTTGATGGGGGATCCAATCCTAACCCTCACCTAATTAACAAGACAATCTCTGCATTAACACAGATGCTATCTCATTTATTTAATACACCACCCTTCCGATGGAGTTACTTTCTTATTATATTACCTGACCATCATCTTGAATTCTCTTAAGGGCTTTGTCAAAGATCTTGTACCTAGAATATAGAATGGTGTGTCTTTAGAGTAAGACCAAATCCTAGTGTCCTAGCAGATAAAATGAAACTAGAGGTTCACAAGTCTCACTCTTTTGGTTGAAAGATGAGCTCTTTAAACACACCGTAGCCAGCAGCTCCGGCAACCGCAAGCCCAGCAAGAATAACAAGACTGTAGGAAGCACCTTCTGTAAAGGTCACCGGTTTCTCAGGGATGTGGTATGTAGGAGAATCAAAAGGATCCTCCACAGTCGTCACATCTTTCTTAGCCTGTAAACACACAATTTTCAAAGCAGGCATTAAGTAGCTATGCATATTGGGATATAAGTTGTTGTCTGTCGGTTTTGATGTTTTGCGTTGTGATAAGTGGCGAACACAGAGCGTAGGAGAAACTTGTACACAAAAATGTTGAGGAGGTCAAAAGCATATTGTTATGAACGAACACCTTATTCTGCTGATTCCCAGGTTCTTTAGAAGTTCTTGATGATGCAAAAGATCTAGCAAGGTAAGATGAGTTGATCATCTTTGGAAGAGTTGTTTCCGTACATATACTTGCTTGGGGTCGAAACAATAGTCCTGCAAACAGAGATGATTGTCAGAACAACAACTACACAAAGACTGGGATTTGAAGTTTTATAAACTACAACACATGATGATAATTGCTGACCCTTAGCTCCAGTTGAGTCCTGCATAAGAAAAACTCGATGAGAGAGAGCTATTAAACTAACAGACTGAATGCCCCCAAAAGGGTAAGGGTGTAAGTAGCAAACAAATGTTGTGTTTACCAGACTCGTGAGACCCGAACTAGTAATGGTCCGCCTTGATGCTCCGCTTTGTAAAACGCTTATCAACTTCATATCGGAAGGGAGAAAACAAAAAATAAATATATATAACAATTAAGGATATATTTTGCAAAGACATTCTTATTACTAGAGACTAGAGAGATTCAATCAATTCAAACAGGACTAGAAAAGAAAAGCATTCACCCGAGACATATTGGAAAACTTGTACTAAGCCTAGAGCTATGTGTAGATTATGCAAGTCAAGTTCCGCCAGAGTAGGGAAAAGAGTAATAGATGGAATACAAAATCAAAATCACGCAAAAGGAAGGAGAAGGCAGAGAGAAACCGATTTTGGGAATCCGGAACAAGGCTGTGAAGAAGCGGAGGAAGAAAACGAAGTAAGTTTCGATTTGGATTGGCGGCCCATGGCTATCGCTGATCTCCTTACAAGGTTCATCATCATATATCTGGGTAGTGATAGGAGCGAGGAGGAGAAAGACTGAAACTTGAAGCTTCTTCTTTGCAAAAAAATCCCACGACGGAAGTACGAGCGAGCGAGATTGATGAGCAAGGCGAAGCCGCTTCTTCTGTCGTCGACTTCTTCTGGGGTTTTTCACAGTCACTGGGCAATTTTGGTTTGGGCTTGGGGTTTTATTAGGTTTGGCCTTAATTGCGAGACTAAATCACAATTATTTGTTTTAAATGTTTTAGATAAATTCATCACAAGCATTCAATTTCAAATTGTAAATTTTAAAATACTGTATATTATTCCATAGTATTTTATAATTTATTAGTTTATTCTTTTTTCATGTAATAAAATATAATGTGTTCTTCCATATTTTTGTTATTTAGTTAAATTAATATTCAATTTTTCATAATTTTAATGTAATTCGTATTATTCAACTGCTATAGTACTATCAATCAAGCTAAAAATACTCAACTGTTTTTTTTTACCACATCATCTTTTATATTTGCTATTTTTAACCGTTTTTCTACCATCTCGTTTAAACGTGGTCACCAATCAAATCCATTTACTTATAAATTATCTATCTTGTTGAAACCCCCATTTGGATATTTTGGCTGAACCATTGCTACAAGACGGTTTCAAGTTTCAATAGGATACATGTGAGAGGTGGCTAGAAAACTTTTTTTCTCCGGAAAATATTTAGGTTCACCCCTAGCAGTGAACACTTTTGTCACCTCCTCTTTTTCAACCAATCATATTATGTCACCTAATAAAAGGTTATACGTCGGTTTGATTTATAAAAAAAATATTTAGATTTTACAGTTAAAAAAAACTATATGTCAGTTTAGGTTAACAAATGAGAATTAAAGTTTAGATTTTACAATTAAAAGAGATTAAATGTCGGTTTGGATTAACAAATGAGAATTAGATTTTAGATTTTACAATTAAAAGAGATTACATGTCGGTTTGGGTTGACAAATGAGAATTAGGGTTTAGATTTTACAGTTAAAATTAAAAGAGATTATATGTTGGTTTGGATTGACAAATGAGAATTAGGATTTAGATTTTACAATTAAAAAGTATTATGTCGGTTTGGATTGACAAAATGAGAATGAAAATTTAATTTTTTCAATTAACAGGAATTATATATTGGTTTGTTAAGTTTAATTTTTAATTATGAAAATATTAAAGCAAAATGGAAAAAGAAGAGATGTTGATGGTGAAGGACGTCAACGACGTTAAAAGAAAAAAAAACTAATTTTTCTAGTTTGTTTTATCGTTTGATTTAATCTAATATTACGTGATATCTTTTTATTGGATAAAAGGAAGGGAGGTAAACAAAAGGATATAACTTAAAGGTGAAGGGAGATTTACTAGAATAGGACATTAATTGTGGTTTATTACTCGAAAGGAGGGTAAGTACGAAAAGGGAGGGACAAGGTTTAACCTAGCCGTTCAAGAAATTGTAAGCTCCCTAGAGCTAAAGGACGTCAACTGGTCTGTACCACCATCATGCCACCATAATGGACATGATCA
>NC_025687.1:20288731-20290912 GCF_000633955.1 Camelina sativa | reverse complement strand
TTAAATCCTTGCAGGTCCCACCAACCCCAACAACGGCTAGAAGAGTTGCTCATCAAGAGAGATCAAGTGTACTTTAGCATTTTCTTTTATTAGTTTATTTACTTTCTAAAAACAATGGTTTTGTGTTTGATTTTATTTGCTTTCCTTTGTTGCATTATTTTGCATTTATTTTCGGCCTTAGGGCTAGCTGAAGGACTCTTATAAAGTCCTCCTGCATCAGTTGTACGATTTTTCACCTTTGATTATCAATAAAATACTGAATTTTCTTACTTTTTCTCGTTAAGTGTTCTTGAGAGAATAAGCTTGTTCTTTGTCTTGTGTGTGAGATTCCACAAGACTAAGTTCGTGTACTGTATCAGAGACCAATCACATCTCTGTGGTGTACTTCAATCCGCCAGCACTTCCCCTTTTACCGATCCCACACGAGAGAAGCGACCGCCATCGTGTCAGATCTACATCATCGACCATCTTTCCTTCACAAGAGAGAAGCGACCGCCAGCTTGTGAAGCCATCATCTCTATCCCGGTATAAGACTCACCACCGAGTCTTGTATCATCTCGTATCAGAGCACAGTTCACGCTGTTCCCTTGCCAGATTTATCTTTTCCATTTACTTTCATTTGATTTGTAGCTTTTGTTTTATTTTATTAAAAAAAAAAATCCTAGTTTCTTTTATTTCACAGCCTTATCTCTAGTTTGTTTAAGCTTTTATTTACAAACTTTAAAAAAAAAAATTATATTTTCAATTTGTTTCCTTAAGTCGTCTGTTTCACTCTCTGTATTAGTTGCCGTACTAGTTCATCTTGCATTTAAAAAATATAT
This sequence comes from Camelina sativa, assembly GCF_000633955.1. Taxonomy (NCBI): domain Eukaryota; kingdom Viridiplantae; phylum Streptophyta; class Magnoliopsida; order Brassicales; family Brassicaceae; genus Camelina; species Camelina sativa. Next base: position 20,290,091 of record NC_025687.1, on the reverse strand, counting down.
ATATATATATATATTTTCAGCTTTTGTTTCATTGCTTTTATTGTCTAATATTGCTTGTCATTCTTAAAATTTCAAAAAAAAAAAAAAAGTTCCTTTATTTTCTTTGACATTTCCCTTTTCAACTTATGTGGTACGTTGATCCTTTGTTGTTTTTGTCTAAGCGCAGATCCGTTCTAGACACTCACTATGGGAGAAAACGCAGATATACCCCAAGACGCCATGATGCAAATGATGAGAACCCTCACAGAGCAGTTGAGAGGACTCGGCGATAAGATAGGCCGTTTGGAGCAACCTCAAGCGAGGGTTGACGTTGGACCAGATCCAGATCAAAGGAATGTCCGCGACGAGGAAGACGAATCCATTGACATGGATGATGATGATCCACCACCAGATCCATTAAGGCGTCAACATCAGCGGAGATAAGATCCTTTGATGCGGAACCGTGCTAGAGAGGTAGAACCAGGAGAACAAAATCGAGATGTTAAACTAATACCTCCTACTTTTGCAGGAAAGTCTAATCCGGAGGTTTACATGGACTGGGAGAGACGTATGGAATACATATTCCAATGTTATGGCTATGGAGAAGCCCGAAAGGTAGCCCTTGCATCGGCGCAGCTCACTGACAATGCCTTGTCATGGTGGGATAGGACGGTAGCCGATAGAAGGAGGCAGCGGTTTGCTACCATCAGCAGTTGGGGCGACATGAAGTACCTTTTGAGGTTGAGGTATGTACCTGATCATTATCAACGAGACTTACAAAAACGTTTTAGAAAATTATCTCAGGGAACAAGGACTGTGGATGAGTATTTTGAGGAGTTTGAGAAGCTCATGAACTCATTGGAGCTGGAAGAATCGAGTGAGTCCCTAATGGCTCAATTCATTGACGGCTTGCAAGAGCGTATAGCCCGAAAGGTGGAGACATCGAACTACAGCAGCCTACATGAACTACTTCACAAGGTTGTACAAGTAGAGCAGCAAATCCAGCGTAAGATGTATTTAAGGAACCGTACTAGAAACAACACGCCTTTGAATGCAAGCAACAGCCGGAGCATGGACAAAAGCAAAAGCGTGGAAAATGACTCTAGGTTTAAGAACAAGTCTAATGAGGCACCTAAAACCTCTAAACCCGAACCAGGTAAGTTCCCTAACACTAGTCAATCTCGTACCCGTGACATTACTTGTTTTAAATGTCAAGGCAGGGGACACATGGCGAGAGAATGTCCGAACCAAAGGGTGATGATTGTCACACCTAGTGTAGACTATGAGTCTCAAGACGAGCAAGATGAGTACCGTACTGATCCGGAGAATGACGTGGAGTATCCCGACACAGGAGAACTTCTTGTGATCCGACGTATGCTGA
>NC_025687.1:20273389-20287184 GCF_000633955.1 Camelina sativa | reverse complement strand
CATTCTGATCACATTAAACATCTAGGGTTAATTTTGAAAACACTTCGGAAGGAAGGTCTTTATGCTAACCTAAAGAAGTGCTCCTTTTGTACTGATAAGTGTGTGTTCTTAGGTTTTGTAGTGAGTAAACACGGCCTACAGGTGGATGAGGAGAAGATTAAGGCCATAAGAGAATGACCTACTCCAACTTCGATTGGACACGTTCGCAGCTTTCATGGTCTCGCAAGCTTCTACAGGAGGTTTGTCAGAGATTTTAGTACAGTGGCTGCACCAATGACTGCTGTGATCAAGAAAAACGTGCATTTCTCATGGGGAGAAGCTGAAGAAAAGTCCTTCAACACATTAAAAGAGAGGCTCACACAAGCACCGGTCTTAGCCCTCCCAGATTTTGAAGTTATATTTGAAGTAGAGTGTGATGCATCAGGCTTGGGAATTGGAGCTGTACTACAACAGAGAAAAAGACCTGTGGATTTCTTCAGTGAGAAGTTGAGTGGAGCTACGTTGAACTATCCGACCTACGACAAGGAGCTTTATGCCTTAGTTCGAGCACTAGAAACGTGGCAACATTACTTGNGATACCACCAGGATTACCCCCTATTCGTGGCATTGAACATTAGATCGATCTTGTACCCGGTTCTGCTCTACCNAGTTCAGACTTCACTTAATAGGAGACATGCAAAGTGGTTGGAGTTCATTGAGACGTTCCCATATGTGATAAAGTATAAGAAGGGCAAAGAGAATGTGGTTGTTGATGCTTTGTCAAGAAGATATGCTCTCATAGCTACTATAGAGGATAAAGTAATGGGATTTGAGCATATCAAAGAGTTGTACAAAGATGACCCANCGTAGACTGTCAAGCAATCAACAATATCACCATCAAGTATCAACACCCCATTCCAAGACTAGATGACATGTTGGATGAGTTAAGTGGTGCAACCGTCTTCTCCAAAATTGACTTGAGGAGCGGCTATCACCAGATCCAAATGAGGGAAGTAGACGAGTGGAAAACCGCGTTTAAAACCAAGCAAGGTCTCTATCAGTGGCTTGTCATGCCATTTGGGTTAACCAACGCCCCAAGCACCTTCATGCGACTAATGAACCAGGTTCTAAGGTCATTTATTGGTAAATTTGTTGTTGTTTATTTTGATGACATACTTATTTACAGTAAGTGTCATTCTGATCACATTAAACATCTAGGGTTAATTTTGAAAACACTTCGGAAGGAAGGTCTTTATGCTAACCTAAAGAAGTGCTCCTTTTGTACTGATAAGTGTGTGTTCTTAGGTTTTGTAGTGAGTAAACACGGCCTACAGGTGGATGAGGAGAAGATTAAGGCCATAAGAGAATGACCTACTCCAACTTCGATTGGACACGTTCGCAGCTTTCATGGTCTCGCAAGCTTCTACAGGAGGTTTGTCAGAGATTTTAGTACAGTGGCTGCACCAATGACTGCTGTGATCAAGAAAAACGTGCATTTCTCATGGGGAGAAGCTGAAGAAAAGTCCTTCAACACATTAAAAGAGAGGCTCACACAAGCACCGGTCTTAGCCCTCCCAGATTTTGAAGTTATATTTGAAGTAGAGTGTGATGCATCAGGCTTGGGAATTGGAGCTGTACTACAACAGAGAAAAAGACCTGTGGATTTCTTCAGTGAGAAGTTGAGTGGAGCTACGTTGAACTATCCGACCTACGACAAGGAGCTTTATGCCTTAGTTCGAGCACTAGAAACGTGGCAACATTACTTGTTATCCAAGGAATTCATCATTCACACCGATCATGAAACCCTTAAGCATCTCAAGAGTTCAGACTTCACTTAATAGGAGACATGCAAAGTGGTTGGAGTTCATTGAGACGTTCCCATATGTGATAAAGTATAAGAAGGGCAAAGAGAATGTGGTTGTTGATGCTTTGTCAAGAAGATATGCTCTCATAGCTACTATAGAGGATAAAGTAATGGGATTTGAGCATATCAAAGAGTTGTACAAAGATGACCCAGAATTTGGAGAGTGCTACAAGGAGTATGGCAAAGGAGCATACCAAGCATTCTACTTGCAGGATGGGTTTCTATTTAGAGACAAGCAGTTGTGTATTCCTCAAGGTTCCATGTGAGACTTGATACTCACTGAAGCACATGGTGGAGGTTTGATGGGTCACTTTGGTATCGACAAAACCTTGGTCGTGGTAATGGAACACTTCTTTTGGCCCCATCTCAAGAAAGACGTTGAGAGATTTTGTGCTCGATGCATTGTTTGTCACAAAGCAAAATCCAGGTTACATCCTCATGGTCTTTAATTACCATTACCTATTCCTAATGCCCCTTGGGTAGATATTTCTATGGACTTTGTCTTAGGATTGCCAAAGATTAAACACAAGGATTCGATCTTTGTTGTTGTGGACCGGTTCTTCAAGATGGCACACTTCATCCCGTGTGACAAGACCAATGATGCGACTCAAACCGCAAATTTGTTCTTCAAGGAAGTGGTGCGCCTCCATGGAATTCCAAGGACAATAGTCTCTGATCGTGACACCAAGTTCTTGAGTCACTTTTGGAAAACACTTTGAAGAAAGTTAGGTACCAAGCTTCTATTCTCTACAACTTGTCATCCCCAAACGGATGGACAAACTGAAGTGGTAAACCGAACTCTCTCTACTTTACTTAGAGCCACTCTTGGTAAAAATATGGCAACATGGATTGATTGCATTCCTTTTATTGAGTTTGCTTATAATCGTGTTGTCCATTCGGCTACAAAACTATCTCCTTTTGAGATAGTCTATGGAATTAACCCTTTGTCTCCATTAGATTTAGCACCCTTGCCTCAGATAGAACAGGTTTGCCAAGATGGGCTAAGAAGAGGAGAAATCATCAAGAAGTTGCATGACAAAGCCAAAGCAAATTTGGAAAAGAAGAATGCCGACAACAAACGCAAGGCTGATCGGGGAAGAAAGGAGATGTTGTTCAAACCAGGAGATTGGGTCTGGTTGCATATGAGGCCTGAGAGATTTCCAACACAACGAGCCTTTAAGTTATCACCAAGAGGCGATGGTCCATTTAAAGTTCTTGAAAAGATCAATGAAAACGCCTACCGTTTGGAGCTACCAAAGGAGGTAAAAATTTCTCACACTTTTAATGTAGCTGACTTGTCTGCTTATGACCCAGGAGATTCAGTTTTGAGGAAAAAACCTTCTGAAGAGGGAGGGAATGATGCGGACATCGATCCTACCAACCATACCATTGAACCAGATCCTGTACCACATCCTGTACCAGAAGTACGAGAAGGCCCTATGACACGATCAAAGGCTAAACAAAGGATGACGTTTAACCTAGCCGTTCAAGACATCGTAAGCTCCCTAGAGCTGAAGGACGTCCACTGGTCTGTACCACCATCATGCCGCCACAACATATATGATCATATTGTTGAGGAAGAGCTTGCTGAAGACTTCACCCAAATGAGCCTTGATCAAACCAGTTCCCCAGGTATGAAACCTCTTTTGGCAGGTCAAGGAACTTCAAGAAGCCAAGAGAAGACATTGGAGCTGCAAGAGACGTCTGATACAAGCTACACCTCCTAAAGCGATCAAGATAGTGAAGATCAAGACCAAGACATAGAGGACATGGATGAGCATCAAGAAACTGATCAAGATAATTTAGAGGAACTCCAGGAAGACCCCTACTTCAAGAAACAAGCCAACAAACAAATACAAGACAAGACTCCTGAAGTAGTTCATCGAGTAGTACAAGAAGTGGTTCAGAGAACATCTATTGGGCCTAGATCGCATCCAGATAAGTCCTATTCAATATTTCCGATCCTTACAGGTTCCACCAACCCCAACAATGGCTAGAAGGCATGCTCATCAAGAGAGATCAAGTCTACTTTAGTATTTTCTTTAATTAGTTATTTACTTTCCAAAAACAATGGTTTTGTGTTTCATTTTATTTGCTTTCCTTTGTTGCATTATTTTGCATTTATTTTCGGCCTTAGGGCTAGCTGAAAGACTCTTATAAAGTCCCCCTGCAGCAGTTGTACGATTTTTGACCTTTTGATATTAATAAAACGCTGAATTTTCTTACTTCTTCTCTTTAAGTGTTCTCAAGAGAATAAGCTTGTTCTTTGTCTTGTGTGTGAGATTCCACAAGGCTAAGTTCGTGTACTGTATCAGAGACCAATCACATCTCTGTGGTGTACTTCAATCCGCCAGCACTTCCCCCTTTACCGATCCCACACGAGAGAAGCGACCGCCATCGTGTCAGATCTACATCATCGACCATCTTTCCTTCACAAGAGAGAAGCGACCGCCAGCTTGTGAAGCCATCATCTCTATCCCGGTATAAGACTCACCACCGAGTCTTGTATCATAGAGTTACGCGGGAGAAATATAAATAGTTATGGTAGAGTTAGTAAAACCCATAGAGTTATGAGGTAGAGTAAGTACCCGCCGTAGACTTAACTTTAGTGGTGGCAGAGTAAGTAAGAAAAAGATTCTTAGAGTTATGGGCGAAATAGAGATAGGCGATAGACTTAATTGTAGTGGTGGTAGAGTAAGAAGGTAGAATTGAGTTATATGGCAGACTGATAATTAGTGACAACAGAGTTATTGTTGATGATAGAGTTATTGTTGATAATAGAGTTTTTGAATTACGTTGTGGTAGAGTTAACGATTACTAAAATAGCTTAAAATTCGTAGACTTAGCGTTTTGTGTAGTGATAGAGTTAGTAATTGGTAGTAGATTTAAGAAATTTAAGTCAACATTAGAAAAAACAATTTTTAGGTTAAATGAGGTTGCCTAAACGGTGAAAAGACAAAATTGCTCTCAACAAAGAAATACCTAAATTTGTATTTTGTTGGATATGTATGTGTTGGTAAAGTATTGATGGAGATCACTATAATTGCAATTTTTTGTGTAGCCTAAAGATGGGCTAAGAGAGTTAGCTCATACTTATCTAGTTATTTTCATGATTTAAAAACAAACCATGTTGTTTGGCAATTAAGTTGTTGGTTTATAAATGTGATCAAGCCAATTGGATATATGCACAATAAAGCTAATGGTGGTATGATGAAGCCACTCAAAGAGTGGATGAAGATAAAAATAATAATTTCATAAATTTCAAAACAAAACAATATCCCAACGAAGATTGTTTTAATTTGTTCTTAGAGAGATAAGAAGCACACAACATGAGACGTTTGTTTAGAACTGTTAGGTCATCTCCAATGAGGTTCAGGGACAAGTGTTTCAAATTTAAATTTGACACACACTCTTGAAAGTAATTCGACAACGGACAACTAGAATGTAGACAAGAAAAGCTTCAAGCTCAGGCTTGGAAAGATCTTGATACAAAGCTTCTGTGATGCAATTCTCCTTATTGCGAAGCATCCTAGAAATGTTTTGAAGCTGAGAAAATCTCCATTCATAGCTCTTTGTTCTGCCAGTGTTGAAGTTGGTTCTGAGCTCATCTACAACCAAAACGTGAAACTTTAAAACAAGAACCTGCATTTCAAACACCAAAACCAGAACCTGCATTTTAAACTAGAACCTGCAGTTTTTAAAAAACCAGAGCCTGCATTTTGAAAACCAAAAACAGAACCTACAATTATTGACAAAACAAGAACCTGCATTTTAAACTAGAACTAACAGCCATAATAGCACCCTAGGGATTTGAGAACAACGAGATAAGTAGATATAGCTTGTAACCACTGATCAGATAAACATTAAATTTAATATAAATCAGCAAAATTGATTCAGCCTGGAGTGCTTCACAACAATTCTCTCTCTACTGAAGTAAACGATATAAAATGATAATCACTTCTACAGAGTTTTTTCACAGAACAAGATGTCTCAAGTTTAGAGGTGTACCACAGAGACTGTAACAACAGCTAATGAGATGCTAGAACGTTGCAGCTACCATAACCGTTAATGTAAACTTTACCAAACATGTGTACAAGGGATATTAAGATAGAACACTAAGCAGAAAACTCTGTAGAAAACTGAGCAGAAAACTCTGTAGAAAACTGAGCAGAAAACTTTGCCCAACAAAAAATGCTCATGAAGCAAAAACGAATGCATTTTCCATCACAAATTCTTCCCAAATCCAGACCCCAAAAGGAACTCCTACACTGAAAAATCTTACGAAACCTTATAACAAAGACTTAAACATTGGTAACGAGAAAAACTCACGAGGGTCACATTGATGGTAAAACTTCTGAACATCTGCAAAACAAAATATGAATAAAACCCAGAACCGTCAAATCCCAGCAAATTAAATAAACCAAGAACATGAAAAGAGAACAAAGCCGAAACCTCAATTAAAACAAACGAGCATAAAAACTGCAAATCTTCACAACTAATCAAAGACTCTCTGCAACGAACCAAGAGACGACGACACTCAGAGGACGACGACATTCATTCGGAAGCAAACGAATCTAAATCCTTCCGGGAAGCAACAACGGACGGACCGTCTCACGACGCCGGTAACCACATACTCTAAGTACAATCTAATCATCTCGTCTCTTACTGTAATTGTTGACAAACGACGCAACCGAAATCTTCACCGGAATCGCTACCAGAAGAAAGCAACAGAATCGCCACCCAAAACTACACCGGAATAGCCACACAAATATCCACCCAAATCGCTATCCAAAACTCCCCCAGAATCGCCACCCAAATCTCCGTCGCAATCAACACCGGAATCGAGTTCGGAATCGCTACCAGATGAGAGAGCACAATCGACTCTTCACATGTGTCGAGACTAGGGTTTTCACGATTTTGGTTTTTTTTTTAATATATTATTCCTTTTTTCCTCAAATTTTAAATAAAAATGGCATTTCTGCAATAAACTGATAAACCAAATGGTTAAACGTCTTTTACCAACTAATTAGTACTACTTTAGTAAGTTAAAAATAAACTGACCTACTCTAATAATAAACCACGATTTATGTAACAGTATAGTAATTCTTTCTATAGTAAACGTTAGAAAAACTTTAATGACCATATATCACAAATGAAGCAGTTAACTCAAAGATAAAAACAGATTTTATGGAACGCAACACAAATGAGTGAATCTACTAGCTGTAGAGATTTTGACTTTAAAATTTTAGCCGTAGAGAATTTGCCAGTAGATGTTTTGCTGTAGAAACTTTAACTGTTAAAATTTGATTGTTTACCACCAACTTTTAAAGTTGTAGATGTTATTTTTATTATTATTATTTAATAATAATGAATATATATTATGTCAAAAATTAACTCATACTAGGATTTCACCCGTGGTACACCGCAGAACTAAATTATAAATTATTGTCTTTTATATAATAAATTTTAATTTAATTTTCAAATTCTCAATTAATTAACTTTTGTCTAATTAATTTAGAATTTTGTTTAGAATTTTTTTTCTTCTTCTTACGCTTTATAAAGTTTATAACTTGATTACATTAAATTTGTTATTAGATAGAATATAAAAATTCTAGATTTGGTTTGTTCTCTAGAATTAAGCAGAGGTATATACTTATATATTATGTTAGTTTATATTTTTATGTGTATTTTTTTTATTTTTTATTTGGAATATTAAGAATGTGTTATAGTATGTGTAATATTTTGTAGTTCATATACTAAATAATTTATAAGTTAATTTTCAAAACTATGATTACAAATCTATACTATATATTAGATAAACTAATAGTTTTACTGTTGGTCTATAGTCCAAACCCGCCAATCTAGGCGGGTCAGACAACATGTTCAAAGATTTTTAATCCGTAAAAACTCATCATATGAAACCCGTGAAAGTAAAAATTAGTTTTAAATACGTTGAGATCAACAATCTCAGCAATGGATCCTCGTCCAAGATCGAAAATCAATTTGTTTATTGATTAGACCGATTGTTTTGTATATGGAGAAAATATTGTTTTGTAAAATTGGAAACTTAATATTAATTAAATTAATTATAAACTTAATACTTAATATTAAAGAAAGTGGTTCCGATTGTTTTGGAAATTTATTTAGGATGGGAAATCTTGTTTTCAAAAATAGAAACTTAATATTAATTAATTAAATGAAAAACAAAATAATAATTAATGCCAATAGCATGCTTGTAAATAGGTATGAGCTTCATGATTTATTCATAAATTTCTCCAAAAATGTATATATAAATAGCACTTTAATGACAAATTAAATTTTATTAATCATAAATTAAAGTTCTAAAAATATAAGTCAATCAAATAAGTGATTTTGTTTGAAAACTAATTAAAAATAAACAACTAGAAGAATAAAAAATAAATAACTGAAGTTGGAGACATCAATTTACTAAGTTATTAAAATTTGAAATAATGCAAAAATAGAAAATGCATTGAGTAGTTATACGAGCAGTCAATTATCCATTTACCACTAATCAAGGCATTGTTTGAATGTTAATCTAATAATTAATGATAAATTTCATAAACTCTTTTACATTATTATTAGTGATGATAATGAAAAAATAAAATTTATTATTGAAATAGATCTTAAAAGAAAGAGAAAAAAATGAGAATAATTAATTTATAAAAATAAAATATGTTAAATATATATATATATATATATATATATATATATATNTAAATATAAAAGGGAGAAAAAAAGAATGCTTTTAAAATTGTATAGTTTTTAAAGCATGGGTTAGGAGGCTTTAAAAAAATGGAAAAACAAAGAAGATAAAAAAATAAGTGGCTTTCAAAAGCTTTAAAAAAAAAAAAAAAGCAAAAAAGTTTGATTGGCAAAAAAAATGGCTGTCAAAACTTTAAACATTTTTAAGACTTTAAAAATGTGCTACCAATCAGGCCTTAGTCTTACCATTAAACAGATTTTATGGAAGGCAGGACAAACAAATTGTAGTCTTAGTCACATTAATATTGTCTTAGTCACATTAAACAGATTTTATGGATGAGTGTTCACCCATCCTAATATTGTTTTGTAAAATTGGAAACTTAATATTAATTAAATTAATTATAAACTTAATACTTAATATTAAAGAAAGTGGTTCCGATACATATGTTTTAATGTAATTGCTAGAAAAATGCTTAAGTAGTGTAATCAGGTTCATGTTCTTGAAGCGACCTCCAAGGTTGATGTCATAAGTATCTACAATATACTTGGGCTTAGGAGGATCTATGTTAATTTCTAGAAAGTCTATGTTATGTCCGATCACAATTTTTCCTACAAATAAACCAAAGGGTTAGTTTAGTTTCAGAGATTACATCAAAATGTAAAGAGAGACATAGACAAACCGTTGACATATTCATAGATCTTGTTGGAGGCGTCGAGGAATGTTTTTGCTTGACATAGTGTGCGCGTGAGCTTGATATTGTCAGGTATATCTTCAACCTTAGAGTTTGTACCAATAATATGATTACTAATAGAAATTTTGGGTAATAGTAACATATCAAAGTTTCTTAAAACTTATCTAAATGAATAACTACTTATGGATGCAATATTTTGTTAATTCATTATGCATCAATTAAGTGGACAAACAGTCTATTTCATATCGAAGATATAATTAAATAAATTTCTAAATTTCTAATTAGTTTGAACTCACAATTTTATCAAAATTCAGAATGTTAAACTTTTTACAAAGAGAACAAAAAAATTACATAAATGTTAAGGACTTTAGCTTTGATAAAATTTTCCCAACGCTAATCTGGAAATACTGAACCAAATATGAACCAGCTTAAATATTGAATGTGTTCTATGTACCGAACTGATATATATGGGGTATCCAAAAATATTTGAAACACAAATATACATACTTAAATATCTGAAATACCTAAGAATAATTATAAACCCAAGCATATCTGAAGAAACGAGTGATTTTGAAGAGAAAGGGGAAAAAAATTGAAGAATTGACCTAGAGGGAAACGATGATGAATTCGGGTGTGTGTGTTTATATATATACGCAAGCCAAAAAGAAAACACTCCCGAACCGCATAAATCTGCCTCTGCTTTCATTGGATAAATTTGAGTAAAATAAGAATTAACCAATGTTTTAATTTTTTTTAGGATAATTATATTCGAGTATTTTTAAATAGATTTGGGTACATTTGTATAAAAGTTTACCAATCGTGAACTGTATTCACTAAGTATTCAGTTCATGACGGGTTTTCCATGTAAATATCTGAACTTGAAAACAGCTGAGCTAAAATACCTTTCGGATTTGGTGAGAGAAATGTGAATGCGGATTACAAACAAGTAATCTTGTTTTACAAGTGTTTCGAGAAAAGTGAGAATACCACGCATCAGTCTGTATTTCATCACTTATAATGATCCCAAATATAAAAAGCATTTTCTTAATATAGATCACTTTGCCAAATGGTGCTTGTCGGGCAGAAATTGTAATGATCCCAAATATAAAAAATATTTTGTTAATATAGATCACTTGTAAGGGGGATAAGACCATTTGACAAAGTGAACTATATTAACAAAATGCTTCGTATATTTTGTATCATTTTAATTTGTGATTCATATAATTTCGCAGAAAAGTGAATACCACAGATTAGTCCGTATTCATTTTTCAATTGTAATTGATTTTCTATATATATTAAGAAACAAGATATGTGTTAAATTTCTCATCTAGGAAAACAATTGTGTGTTAATTTATTATAATATTATGTTAGTCATGTTGCAAAATTGAAATTTAAATTTAGTGTGATTATCACATAAAAACATGTTTTTTTCGATGCAAAAGGAAAAATCTCAATTTTTATTGGTGACAGATTTACTTACGCTGTAAAATGGACCTACTGTTGAAAATAACAAATATTACTTTTACAATTTTTCTCTTAAATAAATTTTGTTTAAAAATTAAATATCTTAGTTACCTTTTTTTTTTGTTAAGCAGTAGTATTTGTTCTTTGGTGTTTTATTAAGATCATTTAATAGACGGATCTATTATCCTCTTTTAAAATTTCAACAACAGATTTATTATTCATTATTTGATTTAGAGGGACAAACAGAATCAGTACTCCCATCTGTATTATTTGCTCATAAGAAAAAAAGATTAAATTGAAGATTTTTTCAAAGAGAGATTTATTATTATATCCCAAAATCAGTGTATCTTTCCCATGTGTTGTTTGCTCATGAGAAACAAATTAATAAAATATACTTTACAGAAAGATTATTATCTTAATTAAATGTTTTTAGAAGTTTTGAAACGGTAACAGATCAAATAAAAAAAAACATTAATTAAAAAAAGATTGAAAAGATGTCACAGCCGCGGAGTCGTTGAAGGCTAAATAAAAATCTAACCAACCCCATTGAGATTGAGAGCACTCCTATTAGCTCTTTTTACCCAAAAACCATCCATGAATCCTTCTTCTCATCATCATCATCATCATCATCGTCATCGTCTTCATCACCCTCGCCGACCTCACTCTGGATTCCGATTCTCTCATCTCCGTCCCTAGTTTCACCTTCCTCCGGCGATGAAAGCGTCTCTTCTTACCGGAGAAGCCAGAGCTTGGAGGTATTAGGGTTTTCTTTTTCCGTGCAACGGCGGTGACGAAATTTTCCTTGATTTTTTACTTTCAAGAAATTGGATGGCGGAAGAGAATCGTAGGGATCGAGGTGTTTCGTCTACGGTTGCGATTCCGTCTGGTTTGAACCGGATCAAAACTCGGTTAGCTTCGTCAGGTCCTAGGCCTGAAGATTTCTCCGATAAGCCTCCGTTTAATCGTAATCAGAAGAGTATTGTTCCTCGTGGACATGGTAGAACCACTAGCTCTTCCAAACAAGGTTTTGATTTGAAGATTCTTTCATTTCATACTAATTCATTTTGCAGGTTTTTTTTAAGTTAGAATCGTTTTGGTTTGTATGGTCAGTTAGGAAATCAGAATTTTCACATGAGCATTCATAGTAGAAACAGTTTGTTGTTATCTCGGTTACAGAAAGAAGAAAATGAGAGATGTGGTTTTGGATATTAGAAAAGTGATTGAAAACCCCTAAAAATGATATTTAGATTCACATATCATAGTTGATAAAATTTCTTGCTGGTGATCACTCCTCACAAGTGTCGTCGTTAACTCTTTGTTTTAGGAACAAAATTGTCAAGATGGCTCGCTTCGTATAAACCCAAGTATCCTTGTCACCCTCCAAAATATGTTTGCTCGAGCAGTGAGGTAAATTGTGCTTTTGCTTTTGTTCAATTGGGGACGTCATTGGCTTTGAATTAACCGCCTTGTTTTGGTGACAGGATGCCAAGTTAAAAGTCAAGAACTCTTGTAAAGTAGAAGAGAGGATGGTTAAGGTATCTGAAACTGCCCTTCCCTCTTCCAAGTCAATGGGTATAAAGAGCTTTTCCCATGAGTTAGGGCCAAGGGGTGGTGTTCAAACTCCTTATCCTCGTCCGCACAGCTACAACGATTTGAAGGTACTACAACGATCTTAACTTGTAGACTTTTCTTTTACTGAGTTTTAAAATTGTCACAAGATATTGCTATACAAGTTGTCTCAAAGTTGGGTTCTGTTTCCTAAAGTTTAAGGAATTGCAGTAAAATCTGTGTGCCATAAGGCTATTTTAATGACTCGTTTTGTTGGGATCTAATTATGTTAGTTGGTTGTATCTTATGATTGCAATGATATTCAGGAACTTCTGGGCTCACTTCACTCAAGATTTGATGTTGCTAAGGAGACTGTGGATAAGAAGCTGAATGACTTTGTCATAGATGTGAAAGAGGCTATAGAGAAAATGGATCCATCATGTCCTGAAGATCGAGAAATGGTAGAGGAGTTACTTAACTTGGCTCGAGCCTGTATGGAGATGACATCTGCCCAACTTCGTGCTACTTGTGAATCTATCGTCCAAGACTTGACTAGGAAAAGGAAACAGTGCCAAGCAGGACTAGTGAAGTGGTTGTTTTCTCAGTTGCTTTTTATATTGACTCACTGTACAAGAGTTGTGATGTTTCAGAAGGAGACTGAGCCAATTGATGAGAGTTCCTTCCGTAAATTTAAGGAATGTTTAGATAGAATCCCTGCTTTGGAAACAGATTGGGCTACTCCTAGAGTTGATGATTCTGGTTCTGGTAATCCTAAATATCAAAGGAATGAAGAAGGAAAAAAGTTCAAGAGACAGGACAAAGAATCTTTGGAATCCGAGACAGCTTTCGGTTCTGCCATAGCAGTTGAAAATAGCAATAATGCTGATAGGGAAGGTTATGCAGCTGCTAAACAGGTTTTTCCATCGCAGAAACCCGAATATGATAGTAAAGTGGTAGAACAAAGATTTTATTCAAGCGATGAGTCTGAAGATAAGATGCCAAATGAGCCTGGAAAAGAGTTAGGTGGATCTGATTATGTAATATGCAGGATATGCGAGGAGGAAGTTCCTCTCTCACATCTGGAACCGCACTCTTACATATGTGCGTACGCAGATAAATGTGAAATAAATTGTTTGGATGTCGATGAGCGCCTTTTGAAACTTGAGGAGATACTGGAACAGATAATTGATTCACGAAGTTTAAATTCCTTCACTCAAGCTGGTGGCCTGGAAAACTCTGTTTTGCAGAAATCTGGAGTTGCATCTGAAGGTTGTTCTCCCAAGATGAATGAATGGCGGAATAAAGGTGTAGAGGGAATGTTTGAGGATCTGCATGAGATGGACACTGCCTTCATAGATGAGTCTAGCACATATCCTATTAACCTGAAGAGCCATGTAGGGGCCAAACTTTGCCATCATGGCACTTCATCATCAACAGGTAGCATCACGTCAGTATCTTCAACAAATACCCCCAGAACAAGTCACTTTGACTCCTATTGGCTAGAGCGGCATTGTCCAGAGCAAGA
>NC_025687.1:20270764-20272279 GCF_000633955.1 Camelina sativa | reverse complement strand
AGGATATGCGAGGAGGAAGTTCCTCTCTCACATCTGGAACCGCACTCTTACATATGTGCGTACGCAGATAAATGTGAAATAAATTGTTTGGATGTCGATGAGCGCCTTTTGAAACTTGAGGAGATACTGGAACAGATAATTGATTCACGAAGTTTAAATTCCTTCACTCAAGCTGGTGGCCTGGAAAACTCTGTTTTGCAGAAATCTGGAGTTGCATCTGAAGGTTGTTCTCCCAAGATAAATGAATGGCGGAATAAAGGTGTAGAGGGAATGTTTGAGGATCTGCATGAGATGGACACTGCCTTCATAGATGAGTCTAGCACATATCCTATTAACCTGAAGAGCCATGTAGGGGCCAAACTTTGCCATCATGGCACTTCATCATCAACAGGTAGCATCACGTCAGTATCTTCAACAAATACCCCCAGAACAAGTCACTTTGACTCCTATTGGCTAGAGCGGCATTGTCCAGAGCAAGAGGATCTTCAACTGGTTAGTTATATGTTTCCTTTATATTCTCTGTTTAGGCATATTAGAGATCAGCTATTGGTTTTATGTTATATGTTGTTGTACTAGTTTTCTACTGTGCCTTACAATATCCATTCTTATATATTGAAGTACGCCTGCTCAGTTTTGGAAATTAAACATTTAGAAGCAAAACATATTGGAGCTTTTTTTTTTCCATCTTGCAGATGATGGACCTATCTGATATTGCCCGCTGTGGAGCAAGCACAGATCTCTTGAAAGAGGGGTCCTGTGACTATCTGATGGCCTGCATGCAAGACATACAAGCTGTCTTAAAGCAAGGCAAGCTCAAAGCAGTTGTAATAGATACTTTTGGGGGGCAGATCGAGAAACTTCTCTGGTAAATTCACTGTATTATGGAATAGTTAGCTACTGTACTCGTTCTATAGGTTTTATTAACACTCATGTTACCTGCAGCGAGAAATATATATATGCTCGTGAATTGACTGCCAATAAAAGTTCAGCGGGTAACGTAGAAAGTGAAGATGTCTTGGAGCATGCAGTAGCTACTCCACACTTACTGCTGAAAGATAGGATAAGTATCGATGACTTTGAGATTATCAAACCAATAAGTAGAGGTGCCTTTGGTAAAGTCTTTCTTGCACGCAAAAGAACAACAGGAGACTTTTTTGCAATAAAGGTAGATGCATTTTGTTTTTGCTTTGTTGCATATTGATATGATGTTTATTTAGCCTTGCGTAGTTTTTAATATGCGCAGTGTTTTGAAACATATAATTTAATGACAAGAATAACATGT
Source organism: Camelina sativa (assembly GCF_000633955.1). Classification (NCBI taxonomy): domain Eukaryota; kingdom Viridiplantae; phylum Streptophyta; class Magnoliopsida; order Brassicales; family Brassicaceae; genus Camelina; species Camelina sativa. The sequence continues at coordinate 20,270,997 of NC_025687.1, read as the reverse complement.
AAATATAGTTAAATAGTAGCTTTCTCTTTTCCAATTTTAGACAGCCTAGTCGTTGGTGTCATATTGTTCAAACCTCTCATAATGACAGTACTCGTAAGAGGGAATTCTTAGTTATAGTATCCTGGTTCCCTGTGTTGTATTAAATTTGCTCATTTTTATGCGAAGTCAGCTTGTCCATGTGCTAATCTTATTTAGCTCATATACAGGTACTCAAAAAGCTGGATATGATAAGG
>NC_025687.1:20237386-20269086 GCF_000633955.1 Camelina sativa | reverse complement strand
TGCAGAGATAACCTCTACTTGGTAATGGAATATCTTAATGGTGGTGATCTATACTCTCTGCTCCAAAAAGTTGGGTGCCTTGACGAGGAAATTGCTCGTATTTACATCGCGGAACTGGTAAGTGGAAGGCTTCATCATATACATGGAATACCAAAGTTTGTTTGATTCTTTAAGAAACAGTTAACATTGATTTCAGGTTCTTGCATTGGAGTACCTCCATTCTCAGAAAATTGTGCACCGTGATTTAAAGCCTGATAACCTGTTAATCGCCTATAATGGGCACATCAAGGTTTGTTATTTAAGCTCTCGCTTACCTAATATGTTCTTGCAGTAGGGTGACCAAATGTTTTTTCCTTAATGCATACAAAAAGTGAAAGATGTCCTTCTTTATTTTTCCAAAAGGAGAGTTATATGCAGCAAATTTGCAAACATAGATTGTTCTCCTTACACTTGTAAAAAATATGAAAATAACCATATGCAAATGTTGTTTTCCCTTTCGGTTGTTGAAGTACTTTGTTTTACAACCTAACTTATTATTATTTTTGTTACCAGCTAACAGACTTTGGGCTTTCAAAGATTGGTCTTATAAACAACACAATTGATTTATCTGGCCATGGGTCAGATGTATCTCCAAGAATAAGTTCTCATCATTTCCAGAAGAACCAAGAAGAAGAAAGAATTCGGAATTCAGCTGTTGGGACACCTGACTACTTGGCGCCAGAGATTCTTCTTGGAACTGAACATGGTTTGGATACAACCTTAATCTAAATCGTAGATTCTTAAGCTTTTGTGAATCACTAGGAAATTAAATTCAACGCCTTGACCGTGCAGGTTATGCTTCAGATTGGTGGTCTGTTGGAATCGTCTTGTTCGAATTGATAACTGGAATTCCACCTTTTACAGCAGCCCGCCCAGAGGTACCTACATATTTTAATTTACTGCTGGAATTTTAAGCATGGTTTTTTCCTGACTAAGAATAGAAACTAGGTCTGGAGTTGCCAAAGTCATAATCATAATCATAAAAACTTAGTGGTATCATAATCATATGTTTTGATCACTGTAGTCCAATGGTCGTTAGACATCTTAAACAATTAAATCACATAAATCTAATCAGTATTTTGGCTATATAGGTGATTGTGGGTTTGTCATTTTTGGAACTTGATTGCTTAATTCACCTTTCCGAAAAACACTGAGGATTTTATATGTATATATCTGATTAAATTAAACCGTCATAGCTTTGTCTTCTTAGCAAAGGATTCTTTGAATGATTCATTTATGATCGGTTACAGTGTGATGGATTCTACACACAAATCTAGTTTTCAGTTAGTTTAAAATTCACACCGACTCACCTTTTCAATTGTACTATACAGATAATATTTGACAACATCCTGAACGGAAAAATGCCGTGGCCAGATGTCCCTGGTGAAATGTCATATGAAGCTCAGAATTTGATTAACAGGTCTGTTTTGAGGATTCTCAAACCTGTTCCCACCTTCCTATTATTTCCAGTTCTATTTATGTGTCTCATTCCAGTCAAGAAATTAACATCAATCCTAGTTTCTTCATGTTGGTTACCTACAACATCAGCTAATTTGAATGCTTTTTGCTGGTCCATATTACACTGGGGAACTCTTAGTTCGACATAAGTATATAATGACTGTGCAAGTTTGACGTTTAACTGGTTTCTCCCGTATTCATATAGATTCACTTTCTTTCCATATTAGGCTTCTTGTCCATGAGCCGGAAAAGCGACTGGGGGCAAATGGGGCGGCAGAGGTTCCATCACTTTCCCCTATGATATTTAACCTTCTAGATGCATGCTAGAACTGAAGGATGCTGATGTTGTTGTCATAAGTAAAACTCTCAGTAACAGCTCTGTTCTTTTTTTTCAGGTAAAGTCACATCCCTTCTTTCGAGGAGTTGACTGGGACAATCTTGCATTGCAAAAGGTGAGAACTCGACTCTGCATCTCTTTTTTTAATGCAAGAAATATTTGATAAACAAATAATGCTAATAAAAAACTGTTAGTTGCCATTTAAAGAAAGAAAAGATAAGAAAGTAAAGCAGAAGCTACTTGATCGAAATAGGCTTTGCGTTATTATGTATTCGTCAATGCATATTATGAATGAAGGACAGAATATTCTTTAAATCTTAGTTGCTTTTCCTTTTCTTGCTTTTTGGCAGGCTGCTTTTGTACCGCAGCCTGAGAGTATAGCGGACACAAGCTATTTCGTATCACGCTTCTGTGAAAACAGTTGCAGTGATAGTGAAACTGACAACAACAGCGGGTCATTTCCAGATTCAGGAGACGAGGTAGGCATTTAGAACTCACATCCTTTTTCCTATAGGTACTTCCAATCATCGAGGATCTATTATAATCTGTTTGTCCTTGGTTTTGTATTTTCTTAGTTGGATGAATGTACCAACCTGGAGAAGTTTGATTCTCCACCTTATTATCTCTCGCTCATTAACTTTTCTTTTAAGGTAAAATCGCAGTGTCCACCTTTTATTTTTCAAAATATGAATCCCAGTGTAGTTGATTGAAGTTGTTGGGTAGTTCTGCATTGGGATAATAATCATCAAGTATAAGCCATTATTATTTAAACAGAATGTTATGATGCAGAATTTGTCACAATTGGCTTCGATAAACCATGATGTGCTATTGCAAAAGGATCCAGCTAAAGGAGGAGGAGACTCACCCTTTAAAAGCCATGGAACGTAGAGCTTTGCTACAACCGTCAAATAGCATTAGTCCGCGGTTTGGTCTGGTTTGGGTCTGCTTTGACCGTTGTAGCTGCTGCTGCTACTATGCTGAAATTGTTACCTTAAGGTCTTTGGGTAATTATTGTTCAGTTTTGTCATAAGTTCATTTGGAACTATTTCAAATGCAAATCCCAATATTTATTGCGTGGCAACACACACACACACACACACACACATACACCTGTATATAAGATTGTGTGTATTGAGGCTAATGGAAATAAGAGAGAGCTTTGGTTACTGAATTATGGGAATCCTCCTACTTCCAGTAAATCTTACTCTCGAAAGAAGTCTTCACAGTACCAAGCTTGCATCCATCCCATCAAGGTCACTGTCAATGAGAAAATGCCGGTTTCAGATATTTGGCAATATCAAATTAAAATTGAGAAAGTTTTTAGAAAGACATGTTCGGGGCGCACAGTCCCACTTTGCTCAGCATTAGAGTTGGATGTGGAAACCGCTAGTTCATCATCATCCAGCAATCTATCACGTTTTTACATAGTTATTTTTATTGAATCTCTTCTTATTTTGACCGTTGGAGGTATTTGTCAAGAGCCTATCAAAGCTCTCTATCCTTTCACTTTCAATTAACGCAATTTATCAATCAAGAAGTATTCTGTTGTTCTGTCAAAAGCTTTGTGCATTTGATATTTGAGTCTTATATTCTCTTCGTGTGGTTTCCCCTTAGAGAGTGAGGTTCGTGAGTTCTTCCTTCATTAGCGGGTTACGCCTTTGAAGAAAGCTCCTCAACGTTTGTTGCTCCTGTCCCCTCCGTGTGGGTCGTCTCGTCTGTCGGAGCTGATGGCATCGAGTGCTCTTCATTGATTGCTCTTGCTTCCCTCCTTCAGATAGGTTTCAGGACACCGCTGCCTCACGACTTCAATCTGATCTCAAACTTTGACGATTTAGCTTGCCTTCGGGATGAGATCTTTCTGTTTGCATTTTCTGCTAGAGGACATCTTTCAGTTTTTGTACGAGGGTGACCATGTTTGAAGTGTCAAGTGGATGACATCGTCTCGGTTCTCAGATTATGACTTTGGTAGCTACGGTGGTGTTGAATTTTGGTGATGTTATAGCTTCCGGTGGTGGCTAATTTGCTGTCTCATTTGTTCACGTCACAAGTATTTATTAGCTTGTTGATTACGCTTCAAGGCCTGGTTTTGAATGTGTCTAACTAGTGTGGTTGCTTTGAGTCGAAGTTAGTATTGCGATGAGTTCTCGCCTTTGGTTGTTTTTTGATTTGTACTCTAGAGGAGCTAGTAAGACGGATGTTTTTCGATGTGGTTATGAATAGCTTAAATCATGCTCTGCGCTAGCCGACTTCAAGGAGTGAACAGTAGAGGGAGCTCACATCGTTCGCAGGATTCGGTTCGTGAGGTTCCATTTTGGGAAAGCTCATGGATTAAATTGACGAGTCGCTCTCACATAACGCGGGAGGAGTATGTGATCGAGGACTTTAATTTGTGTACTACAATTTATGCTTCCATGTTTTTACTTTTTTTTTTTGCCATGGGACCATTTGTATAGGTTCATAATCTTTTTACTTTTTTCTTTTGCCATGGGACCATTTGTATAGGTTCATAATCTTTGATTGTAGACCTGAACTGTTTTCATTTTAATGAAATATTTACATTCTTAGCAAAAAAAAAAAAAAAAAAAAAAAAAAAAAAAGAGAGAAGAGAGCTAGATGTTTAAAGTTTAAAGCTTAGGGATTACAAAAAAAAAAGAGTTAAAATCAAGGATGTGGGTAGTTTAATTCTAGGGGNATTACAATCGATGAGAAAATCATCTTCTTCGAACACTCACGTTCCGGTCCGACGTTCGGATAAATACATAACCCCTATATGATAGATCTAATATCCAAACCTGCTCCAAACCTGCTCCAAACCGATTATTTCGGGTCGGGTTTTCGGGTCCGGTTTTTCTTCCCAGGCATTTTTGCAAATTCCTAAACGAATATTGCAGCAAAAAAAAAAAGTTTCTTCAAACAGAAAAGGTACCTTTTTTTATATTGAGTAAATCACCCTTTTTTTTTTCATATTTCGTTTAGACACGACAGAGACACACGAGTAAAAAAACAAACAAAAGCTTGAAAATTGAACTTCCTCATCTACGCGTTGTTGTTTTGCTTCCTTTCACAAATCTCCCCAAAACGCGATCGTCTCTTCTTCTTCAATCCCCTCAAGAAATCTCCAGATTTTCCCGGGGAAAAAGAAAGAAATGGACAACAATGGTAAGACTCAATTCGCTTCCGTACAATCACAGTTTTAAAATTTGTTCTTATTATCGCAATTCTCCGTTGTTTGCTCGAGAAAATCGCCTAGGAGTTGAGAAATTCTTGAAATTTTCCGGAGAATTGATAAATCCGTGTGCTTGTTAAAGATTTCCATAAAACTAGCCTCGATTTTTGTTGTTTTACTCAGGAAACGATCCTTTGGTTCCACACAACACAAGCTTGTGCTAGTTAACCTGTGCTAGTTTGTCTAAGTATTGGAAAGTGATTAGCTTTATAGATGAAGGAATCTTAAACTGTTTTTGTAGGATCTCAAGAAATGACTGTGCCAGTCGAAGGGGTGGCTGGTGGAGGTACAGCTTATGGGTTTAATGATGCTGAGCCACTTAAACAATCTACGGATCCTTCAGAGGTTCCTACTGCTGATCTGGTGAATGTTTGGTGTATGCCAAATACAGTTAATGTTGGTTCACAAGAAACACCTAGACCGCTAGAGCCTGTAAGTGTTCTATCTGTTGCTTCATTTTCTACTACTAATCTACTATATGCTTTGTGGTAAGTTTTTACTACTTATTATGTTCTGTTATCAGGCATTGGTTGTGTAGCTGGTAAGTGAAATAATACTCTATGCTGTGAACTAGTTTGAAAGGTGGGGATATTACAGTAGATGTATTTTCCTAGGGATTAATCACTAATTTGAATTAGTTTCAATGATCCTTTATCGTTCTGTTTCCTATGCATATGTTACATGTTGGCTTCCATTTCGTGTTCTATAGATAAATCTTTTGGCGGCTAGGAATGAAAGAGAGAGTTTTCAGATCGCCATGCGTCCCAAAGTTTCTTGGGCTGCTTCTAGCCCTTCAGGGAGTGTTCAGGTTCAGTGCAGTGACTTGTGCTCTTCAGCTGGAGATAGGTGAGCTTTTCCACCTTGTATTTTTTCTATCTTTCTTTCTGAAGACCAGGGAAACTAATGAGACTTAATATGGCGAATGTAATATTTGGGATGGTTCCTTTGTCATGGCAGATTGGTTGTTGGCCAGTCGCTTAAGTTGCGGCGAGTGGTGCCTGTCCTAGGTGTTCCTGATGCTCTAGTACCCCTTGATCTACCTGTTTCTCAACTTAGCTTATTACCAGGGTACGGCCACTCACTTATCCAATTTCTTAATCTGGTATGTGGAGACATTGTTGCCCTATTTCGTGAGACTAACATAGCCTGGGATGCGTCCTGTTGTAGAGAAACAAGTGTGATTTGGGTCTCAATAGACGTTCCTAATGGGCAGCCTCCTGGTCAATATGAAGGAGAGATCATTGTTTCTGCAATGAAAAGTGATGGAGGGTGAGTCTTACTTTGATGTCAGTGTGTTGCATGAAAATGATAATTTGTTGATCATGGATTTGACCAGTTATGTGTTTGGTTACAGGTGTTCTGGTCACTTGGGAAAGCAAGAGAAGGATCAGCTTTGTATGGAACTTAACAACTGTCTTAATATTATGGAACCAATTGAGGGGAAACCCATGGATGAAGTGGTAATTTTTCACTTTCCTTCAACTAGACTACCTCACCCTTAATGAATATTTTTACGTGTCAAATAATCTGCAGCTTATCTTTTAGGTAGAAAGAATAAAATGTGCAAGTTCGTCATTAAGAAGAATTCTCTTCTCTCCATCATTTTCGGAGTTCATTTCTACAAATGGATCAACTGATATGATGGAAGAAGATGTTGTTTCAAATCTTTCCCTGCGTATCAAGCTAAGATTGACAGTTTGGGAATTTATTATTCCAGTTACTCCATCACTCCCTGCTGTTATTGGCGTCTCTGACACTGTAATCGAGGATCGTTTTGGTGTTGAACATGGAAGTGAAGAGTGGTACGAGAAACTGGATCTCCATTTTAAGTGGCTTCTTCAGTATCGGATCAGTCCATATTTTTGCAAATGGGGTGAAAGCATGCGTGTCTTGACATACACCTCACCATGGCCTGGTACTGCAAATGTCGGATCCAAGGCTTGCGGCGTATGCAGTACCATATAGACAAGTTATAGCTGGGTATGCATGTGTTGTCCCACTCGAGCTTTTTTTTTAGTGTTGTAGCTGGGTATGCATGTGATCATCCGAAATAACTTTCATTTGCCTGTTGATGTGCAAGCAGGGATGATTCAAGGGAAAGTTATCTGCGCAAAGAAGTTGAGATATTGAGGAGTAAACCCCATTGGAACAAAGCTTACTTTTACTTGTGGGATGAGGTGTGCTTCAGTAACTCTTCGCTTTGATAACTGTTGATAGGATATAGTTTTGCTGTGGTAATAGTAAAATTCTATGTCATTGATAGGTGTAATTGATGTGTGTGTGTTTTTAGTTAAAAATTACTTATTCACAGCTTTCTTATTTACCTACCAACAAAATATTTGGCAGCCACTAAATATGGAGCACTTCGATAACGTTCGCAATATGGCCAGTGAAATTTATGCCTATGCCCCGGATGCTCGTGTGTTGACTACATACTACTGTGGTATGATTTTCTTCTCGTGGAAATCTCTTGTTCTAATTAATTTTTTGTTTCTCGATTTTACTGCCTGTTTCCAGCTGGGGTTCTGTTTTATTTGATTTCATGGCTTTGTCTTCCTGTTGAAATGAGCTCCAAAATTTTTCAATGGTGTACCATAGAAATTTAGTTTGTATCAGTAGGTTGATCAGTATTCGACTCGATGTGATTATGTAGCTCATAATGTTAGCTCCTTGTGTAAGGTTAATATTTTAGCACTTCATGTTTCTGTTATGCTTCGTTACAGCGCTTGTGGATATTTTGTTCTGCGTGTTGAGGAAAATCTACGTTTATGGCAATGTAATATTGTATTAAGGTTCACAGTTCAACAATGCTTTAGCTACTTGATAAGTATAGTCAAATATTACTCTTTTCTGTAGGACCGGGTGATGCGCCTCTTGCTCCAACGCCCTTCGAATCTTTCGTCAAAGTTCCAAATCTTCTTCGGCCTCATACTCAGATATAGTGCACAAGGTCATTGCTCATGCAGATTCTCTTGTGGGGGCTGTAATGTGATAAATTGCCTCCACTTACCTTGGGTTTTGGATGTCAAGATCTTAAAACTTATCTTTAATTTGAATCTCGCGTAGGTGTGCTATGTTTATGGTGTTTATACCTATCAAAAGACATCTGGTTCAAAATAAATTGTCTATCTTCTATCACTTAATTTTAAAAGTCACTTCCTTTATCGATATTTATTGGCAAATGCGTTATTGGTCTGCAGGTGTTTAGTATAGAAGGTAAATTAGTTAAAAAGATTGTCATGTGAATATGGGGAGCCTAAAGAGAAATCTAATTTCAACTAGTCTCTTGTTGCTTTAATCTGCTAACTCAGTCTTAAAATATGGTTTAATATTCAGTGAGTGGGTGCTTGGTAACCGGGAAGATTTGGTAAAGGACATTCTTGAGGAATTGCACACAGGGAAGGGTGAGGTAGGCTCTCTCTGACCTTTGTCAACCCTTTCATTAACTTAGTCTGAAGTTCATTAACCACTGTTCACAGCTACTCTATGATGTGTAAGGGACTATACAAAGGTCATCGTAATGGTGTGGTCTTGTGTGCTTATGTATGTATTATCAATAAGTATCATAAAGAGGAATTTCTCTTGGTGGTGCAGGAATGGTGGACATACATATGCCTTGGACCTTCGGATCCTCACCCAAATTGGCACCTAGGGATGCGTGGGACACAACAACGTGCAGTGATGTGGCGCGTGTGGAAAGAAGGTGGAACCGGGTTCTTGTACTGGGGTGCAAACTGCTATGAAAAGGCCACGGTTCCAAGCGCAGAGGTTCATCGTCTGACCCATTGAGCCTTATCTTCTTATCCTTGGTTTCCTTTCTAAATGTTTCTTGAACTGATTGTTTTGTTTCATGATGTTATATAAACCAAATGAATAGGTAAGGTTCAGGCGTGGTCTTCCTCCTGGTGATGGAGTTCTTTACTACCCCGGTGAAGTATTCTCATCTTCATCAGAGCCCGTTGCTTCACTTAGGCTAGAGCGTCTTCTAAGTGGGTTACAGGTACAGCTGCTTTATAGTTACCAACCAGGTAACAATGAGGAACTGTTTCAATTGGCTTATTTGGGGGCATTAATGTAATGAATCAGGACTATGAGTACTTGAAGCTGTATGAGTCAAAATACGGAAGAGAGGAAGCAATGGGGCTATTGGAGAAGACAGGGGTGTATATGGGACCGGAGCGATACACTCTGGAACATAGACCAATTGATGTATTGCGAGGAGAAGTGTACAACACATGTAGACCATCTTGAGTAAGGAGATCATTTTGTATCTATACACGTACTCTGTTAGCCGTAAGTTAGTAATATTAAAAAAAAAAAACATATGAAGAAAAATCTTTCGAAGTCTAGGTTTTGTTGTTTTGTTTTATGATTATCTGATGTGGAAAGGGTCGACTAGTATGATAGATAATAAAATAGTAGTATAGATTTTGTTTGGTACGTGTCTGTCTCAACTGTCTTTGGCTCATATATCAAACAGTAGAACAAAGAGCCTTCTGAAGTAGTGTTAACTTGGGGACTGTAAGCACCACATCACGCCACTCGACCTTACCCCAATTCTCTTCGCTCTTGTGTCTTACAAGAGAAATCACCGCACACCAAATCATCCTGTCTCCACTAACAGGCTCATACTTGTCCCACAAAACCGCCATCTTTCCTCCATAATCGACCGATCTTACAACACTGCAACTGACAGGCTCGAGTAGTCCTCTCAAACCCTTAACTTGTTTCCACAATCTCACCTTATTGTCATACCATTCTAGTGCTCCTTTATTATAAAGGTACAAAACATTAATAACACGAAATTTAATTACACATCTTTAAATCCATAATTAAATAACATATTTTAAAAATTTTACACAATCACTTCAAATACTAGATTTAATACACATGCACTTACAGTTTTGTAAATGCTAACTGGCTCTAGGCTCCAAGCGCAAAACCGGACATTTTACATGAACAATTACAATTTACAAGAGATGAAAACGTAACAAATCTTTTAGATTCAAATAATTCATATACTTTTTACCAATGTACTTCGTTTAACCATGACTAGAATTTGATTCGGAGAAACGTAGAAGAATAAAAAAGGAAGTAAATAATAATATATAGAAAGCTAGCATTATTTTTCAATACCCAAATACATGTTTTAGATTAAGAAATAATTTTAAATTTTGTACCATTCATTCAACTTTGCCGTCATAAGCTCGAAAAAAAAAACTTATATTTGTACCGACAAAAATAAACTTTATAGTAGCAGTTGTCAAATCCCCAAGTGCCAAGTGTAAGGATTAGGAAAAAACAGATAAAATCAATATGTGCACACATAACACGACTTCTACTATCTAGAATGTTCGTTACCACCAGCATCGCTGCATGACGGCGTTGACATAGACTTATGATTTTTTAAAAGCCCTTCAATATCAACCGTTGGATCCATTCACACTTCTACGCGTCACAATCACACAAAAGATTTAGGATAAAGTAATAAGACCAAGAAGAGGTAAGAATGTAATGGTTCCCCCTGCCCTATAAAAAGCTGATCCCAAACGATAATGTAATTTTCATTCATTCACCAAAAAAAAAGCTCTTATCAAACAAAGTTTAGAAGAAGAAAAAAAGAAGTGTAAACAATGTCCGGAGAAGGAGAAGTGATTGCTTGCCACACACTCGAAGTCTGGAACGAGAAGGTCAAAGCCGCCAACGAATCCAAGAAACTGGTACCTTTCTCTGATCCTCTCCCTCTCTAGCGGTTTTTTTCTTGATTAGTGGTTAAGTGAATGATGTTCAAGACTTTTATCATGTACGTTCTTATCCCATATCTTGATTTGGTCTGAAATTGATAGATACTGGTACTTTGTGTTGTCCAGTCTAGGGCTTCTCCAATTTGATTTGGTTACGTTACTTAGGTGTTTATTGGTCTAAAATTGATAGAAACTAGTAGTACTACTTTCTCTTCTCCTCTTTTAATTAGGGTATCTTCAATTTGTCTTGATTAGTTAGCTTATAGTGGGGAATGATATTTTCTTTCTGATTTGTTCTGAAATTTTGATTGAAACAGATTGTGATAGACTTCACAGCTTCATGGTGTCCACCTTGCCGTTTCATTGCGCCAGTCTTTGCAGAAATGGCTAAGCAGTTCACCAATGTTGTCTTCTTCAAGATTGATATTGATGAGTTGCAATCTGTTGCTGAGGAATTCAAAGTTGAGGCAATGCCCACTTTTATTTTCATGAAAGAAGGCGAAATCGTTGACCGTATTGTCGGTGCTGCCAAAGATGAGATCCTTGAGAAGCTATTGAAGCATGGTGGTCTTGTTGCTTCTGCTTGATCTTGATTTCAAATTTCTAAAATCATTGTATACTAATGTACAACTTTTAAATTTTATTATATCTTAGGTATGCAATAAAAGTGATGCATTTCTACTACACATTTGTTTATAACTACATGTCAAATTTTCAATTTTCAGTTTAAACACACATGGGTCATCCTTTTGGGTAACACACATGAAAGTGCGAGAACTTTAAGATCTGAACAATTTGAATAACGATTTCTTTAAACACTTTTTGATTGATTGAACATCTGTTTACAAATTTGTTCTAAACAATTTTCTAATCTCTCAAAACTCTCTTAAAGAACTCTCTTGCTCTCCCTAAGTTCTTAGCTCTTTTTCTTTTAGACTAAAACTTAGTAGCTAGATAAACTTTTTTTTGTTTGTGCTAAAGCTCAACCTAGCTATAGCACCCTATTTATAGATCTAGGTATTAGCTATTTAATTAGCAAACTACCTAATCTAATCCTAATAAGAATTGGACAATTTCCTTTTTCTTTATGGTTTAGGAAATTTCCCACTTTCTTCATGTTTACATTCCAATTATAAACATGAAGCTCTTTGACCTTCTAAAAGCTTCTCTTGCCTTCTAATCCTGTATGAGTCTTGATAATCGCCGCCATAGATCACTCGATACTCTGTTCTTGTATTAGTGTCGTGTCCTTCTGAAGTAGTTCAAACACTTGTTCAAATGTTGCATCTTCAATCTCCCCCTTTTTGACTTTGTGCTTTACAAGCATCTGCAGTTTAAATCTTTTTCATGCATTCAAATTCATCTAAATGAAACCTTGAATAAACTGAAAATCCTTAACACATAAACGTCATAAATTCTGCAAACAACAAACCAGCTGACAAACGAACTAATGTTCAGATAGTTTTTTTTAAACAAAACAAAACACTGCTCCCCCATAACTATAGCTCCCCCATACTTGTAGCTCCCCCAGAATACCAACACCAGACTCCATTTCTCCCCCTGCTTGTGAGCACAACAGTTAAAAACCACTAAATCATCTTTGACAATGGATGATTCTGAATCAACCTGTGAACCACATCTGTAAGCCTCTGAAGAACTTGAGCAGTATCAACCAATGCTTCATATGAAATCTCTGCACTATCCTGACCAATATGCGGCAATCGTATACTACCCAACTGAACAACGTCAGACGCAGAAGAAGACCCATCTTCAGCTTGTCTTCCAACTGGTGATCTTTGCATCGCTTCATCACATTCTGGAATCAGATTATGCTTAACCTCATAGATATGTCCTGTTATGGCGTCCTTTGTATAAAACTCAGCATACACATCTTCTTCTTCATCTGACCGCTCAAGCGGACCTTCTTGAACTCTAAGAGTTTCAAAGATTGTTCTTGGAAAAACCACATAGCGATTAGGATCTGTCCAACTTATGTTCATAATCTGATTATAAACCAACTGCCCCAAATCAAACCGGATGCCCTTGATAATCTTGTAAACTACTCGAGCTCGTTTAACCGAAAGATGATTCCTGTGTTTCGAAGGAACCCAATTGTATGTTGCCAACATTAAAAGAGCTGCACTCTCCTTAGGTAGATCCGCAACTTTTAAATTAGCCCAATTCGATTTGTCTTCACCACTTAAAAACTCTGCAAGTTCATCTTTACTCAATTTATCCACTGCTGCATCAGCTTATTTTTCAGCTTTAGTCAAAGGCAAAATACTAAAAGTTTGATTAATCGCCTTAGGAGAAAACTCATACCAATGTCCCCTCACAAACACNATAAACATGAAGCTCTTTGACCTTCTAAAAGCTTCTCTTGCCTTCTAATCCTGTATGAGTCTTGATAATCGCCGCCATNCATTCACAAATAATCTCTTTGACATAAACAAAAGGATCATCAACTGTAGCTCCAAGTACTAACTACAATATCTTCCCAATAAACCCAAATTCATCCGTTCGAGACATATCCAATTGTCTCTCAGCTGTAAATTTCCTAGAGAAGAACTGAGAGTACCTTAATTTGGCTGCCTTGGAGATAAACACATTAGATTGAAACCCATATTTAGTCCGAACATTCCTGATATTTGGTTCTGCGGATCTTGGTCGTTTTGATTTCTTCTTGCTAGCGGAGGCAACTTCTCTCTGTTTCTTGCTCCTCTGCTTCTCTGTGTGTCTCTCAATCTGCTCTTGTACAGAGATTTCTTCGACCCCAACCTCTGTATCAGACTTGCCAACAAATTCCACCTCATCATCCATTAGATCTTCTCCTTCGAGATCATCTACCCCTTGATCTATTTGATTCTTCTTCGATTCTCCTTTAGATGAATCATCATCGCTATCAGATCCATATGGCACAATCCTTGGTTGAACTTCTTCATCATCACTCGAATCATCAACCAATTGAGGTCGATTGACAGTCCCATCATCTCGAGACATCTCCGACTTCCTCGCTCTTCGCACCAATCCACTTCGAGTTGCACCTACGATCTCTGATTCGTTCCTCCTTCTTCGAGTTTTTTTTTTTGACACACACGAAGTAGAGATTCTTATACTTTCCTCTTCTTATTTTGTAAATTACAAAACAAATATTTAGTTTCCCCTTTTTTTAAACAACAAAAACCACAAAATCTGCCCATATCTCGAGAAATCTTTTCCAATATCTTAGCCATGTATCTCAGATTCCACTAAACCATAACCAAAATCAATAATCCAAACACCAATTGAATTTGAGCTGTACCAGCTTTATCAATCCTATCTCCTCCTGTACCAGCTCCGATCTTGTGAGTAATTCACATCTCACAAACACCAATCGAATTTCGCAAGAATGAAAAATGATTAAAATCTAAAGCTTTGGTGAAAATATCTGCTAGCTGTTCTTCAGTATCAACATGCTCAATCAAAACTTGCTTTTTTCAACTAATTCTCTGATAAAGTGATGTCTAACATCAATGTGCTTGGTTCTTGAATGTTGAACTGGATTTTTAGAAATATCAATGGCACTTCTATTGTCACAATACACTTCTATTGTCTCAAATCTGGTCTACTAGCAGTAAGATATAGCAAACTCCCAATCATTCCTCTATACTGCTTGACATCCACATCTTTACCATCAACATCTTTTGATAGTTTCAATGAAGTACTTATAGGTATCAAAGGTTCTTTGCACTTATCCATCTGAAATTTTTTAAGAAGTTGTCTAGCATAAGTGCTTTGTGAAATAAAAATTCCTTGATCTGACTATGTAATCTGCAACCCGAGAAAATACTTTAATTCTCCAACCAGACTCATCTCAATTTCTTGTGTCATACTACTCACAAACTTATCCACCAACTCTTCTGAAGTACTTCCAAAAATTATGTCATCAACATAAATCTGAACCATCATGATATCATCATCTTGTTCCAAGATAAATAAGGTCTTGTCCACACTTCCTCTATTATAGTTCTGCTCTAACAAGAAACTAGTTAGCCTTTCATATCAAGCTCTTGGAGCTTGTTTCAACCCATAGAGAGCTTTCTTAAGCTTATATACATACTCAGGCCTAACTGGATCTTCAAAACCTTTGGGTTGTTCAACATATACTTCTTCTTGTAAAATCCCATTCAAGAAGGCACTCTTAACATCCATCTGAAAAACCTTGAAATTCAGAATGCAAACCATTCCTAGAAACAGTCTAATGGCCTCAAGTCTTGCTACTGGTGCAAAAGTTTCTTCAAAATCTATACCTTCGATCTGCGTATACCCTTGTGCAACCAATCTAGCTTTATTGCGAACCACAACACCACTCTCATCAATTTTGTTCTTGAAAATCCACTTTGTACCAATGATATTCACATCTAGTGGTCTACGAACCAGTTCCCAAACATTATTACGCTCAAACTGTTCCAGTTCTTCTTCCATGGCTATAATCCAAAAATCATCTTGAACAGCTTCTATATGATCCTTCGATTCGATCATCGACACAAAACACTCATAGAAAACTGTTTCTAGAGTTGTAAGGTAGTTTGTCATCTTCTTAAAGTCAAGCTGAATTCCTCTAGTCTTCATTTTTCCATTCAAGTCTCCAATGACATCAGATGCAGAGTGATTCTTATGAACTTGTTGTACTTCTTCCGGTTTTGTAACAGGAATATCCAACTCAGAAACTTCATATCGTACTTTAGTGATACTTACTTGTTCTGACTCACTGTCTGAATCATCTTCTCGTACAGCTACAGACTGATCATCAAAAACCACATTTACTGATTCCATGATTAAGCATGTACATCTGTTGTACACTCTAAACGTTGTGCTACTCTCCGCATAACCCAAAAACATGCCTTCATCACTTCTGGAATCGAATTTACCAAGATAATCTTTGTCATTTAAAACGTAGCATTTGCACCCAAAAACATGGAAATAGCTCAGATTTGGTGTTTTGCCTTTCCACAGCTCATAAGGCGTCTTGGTCGTATCTCTTCGTAGATAGACTCTGTTAATTATATAACAAGCAATATTCAAAGCTTCAGCCCAAAACTTTTTAGGAACAAGGTTTCCATGTATCANATCGTACTTTAGTGATACTTACTTGTTCTGACTCACTGTCTGAATCATCTTCTCGTACAGCTACAGACTGATCATCAAAAACCACATTTACTGATTCCATGATTAAGCATGTACATCTGTTGTACACTCTAAACGTTGTGCTACTCTCCGCATAACCCAAAAACATGCCTTCATCACTTCTGGAATCGAATTTACCAAGATAATCTTTGTCATTTAAAATGTAGCATTTGCACCCAAAAACATGGAAATAGCTCAGATTTGGTGTTTTGCCTTTCCACAACTCATAAGGCGTCTTGGTTGTATCTCTTCGTAGATAGACTCTGTTAATTATATAACAAGCAATATTCAAAGCTTCAGCCCAAAACTTTTTAGGAACAAGGTTTCCATGTATCATTGCTCTTGCCATTTCCTCAAGAGTTCTATTCTTTCTTTCTACCACTCCATTCTGTTGTGGAGTTCTTGGTGCTGAGAACTGATTTGCAATCCCATGTTGTTCACAAAACTCTTTCATAGCTTCGTTTTGAAACTCTCCACCATGATCACTCTGAATTTTCTTGATGCCTCCACGTTCATTAAGTAGTTGTAAAGCTAAGATCTTGAAACTGTCTATTGTATCTGACTTCTCACGGATAAAACGTACCCAAGTGTATCTGGAGTAATCATCAACTAGTACAAACACATACTTTTCCAGCTAAGCTTTCCACTTGCATTGGTCCCATCAAATCCATGTGAATCAGATCCAGAACTGACTTTGATTGAACGTCTGGAACCTTTTTGTGCTGAATCTTGACTTGTTTTCCCTGATTACAAGGTCCACACACAATATTGTCCTCACTTTTAAGCTTGGGTACCCCTCGTATTATCTCTTTATTCACAAGAGTAGTAAGATTTCTTGTATTCATATGACCAAGTCGTTGATGCCAGAGATCTATACTGCCTTGAGCACTGTAGCATTTGATTGAATGTTTCTCCCACATGTAACAATTATTTCCAGATCTCACACCATATAACTTGATATTACCTGATTCATCCAATGCTTTGCAATCGACCTTTGTGAATAAGACTGACAATCCTTCGTCACAGAGTTGACTAATACTTATCATTTTTGCACGCAATCCTTGAACTAGATAGACATTCACAAGTTGTGGAAGTTCTGTATCACATGTTGTACCTTTGCCTTGTATGAACCCATGACTTCCATCTCCAAATGTTACTGTTCCTCCCTTCAATTTCTTAATATTCTGTAAATTTCTTTTGGTTCCAGTCATGTGTCTTGAGCAACCGTTATCGAAGAACCAAGGTTCCGTATCTTCTTGTTCTTCAGTAACATGGCCATATTGCATCTAAATCCTGATCCAGAAGCTACACTTGACCCTGACTGATATAGGTCAGCTTTCTTCATCCAAACCTGTCTTCTAACTCCATTCCAAAAGAATCTTCCTTGGCGCTTTAAGGTACAGACCTTCTGCCAATACTTATAACAAAACCGTTTGAAGTGACCGATTTTCCCACAAAAATGACAGCTTAAAGACCCATTAGAAATACTCGTAGATGTCTCCTTCTCAGATTGATATGCTTCAGCCGACACAAATTTAGTTGTCTGTGATTTAGCTCCCTTGTTCTCATTATAGCCTAATCCTCTAGGAGTATACTCAGTTCTCACATAGCTCAAAATCTTGTCAAGTTGCTTTGTGCCTGCGAACATGTGAATCTTCCTATACTGTTGATCTAATTCAGATTGTAGTTCTGCGGTTTTTTTCTTTTCATTAAGCAGCTCTTCTTCAAACTTGTCTGCTTTTTCTGATAGAACCAACTTCTCTTTCATCAAATCAAGCGAATCCTTAGCAATCCGTTTTTCATTCATCAATTCATCTTGCAAGGACATAACAAGTGCTTCTAGACGAAATTTTTCTTTCACCAACCCTTGATTTTCCTTTCCAATAGTAATAAGTGTGTTTCGCACTTCTTTGTAACTCTGAACAATGTCAAGAACTTCTTCTCCTTCTGAGTCTGAATCAGTTACCTCTTCTCCATTCTCAAATTCAGTGATTCCTACCATAGCCACTAAATTAATGAGCTCTTCTTCACTGCTGCTGTCATTGTCTGATTCATCCTCAATGCTAATCATAGATTTTTCTTTCTTAGCATTAGGGTTAGTCACACACTCTTCATGTGTATGTCCTGTACCTTTGCAAATTGTGCACTTGGCATCTCGCAACTTGATTGTCGGACNCAGATTGTAGTTCTGCGGTTTTTTTCTTTTCATTAAGCAGCTCTTCTTCAAACTTGTCTGCTTTTTCTGATAGAACCAACTTCTCTTTCATCAAATCAAGCGAATCCTTAGCAATCCGTTTTTCATTCATCAATTCATCTTGCAAGGACATAACAAGTGCTTCTAGACGAAATTTTTCTTTCACCAACCCTTGATTTTCCTTTCCAATAGTAATAAGTGTGTTTCGCACTTCTTTGTAACTCTGAACAATGTCAAGAACTTCTTCTCCTTCTGAGTCTGAATCAGTTACCTCTTCTCCATTCTCAAATTCAGTGATTCCTACCATAGCCACTAAATTAATGAGCTCTTCTTCACTGCTGCTGTCATTGTCTGATTCATCCTCAATGCTAATCATAGATTTTTCTTTCTTAGCATTAGGGTTAGTCACACACTCTTCATGTGTATGTCCTGTACCTTTGCAAATTGTGCACTTGGCATCTCGCAACTTGATTGTCGGACACTCTCGAAGAAAATGACCATATCTCTTACATTCATGACACTGCATATCAGCCTTTTTGTCCTCACTTGTCTTTTTGAATGAGTTACCTTTCCATTGACCTTGACCTTGTTCTATTCTTCTTAAAGCTCGATCAAACCTTCTTACCAACAGGCTCACAGCATCTTCTTCTCCTTGGTCAGTTACGTCTTTGCTAACTACTAGAGCTATTCCTCTTGGTTTCTTAATTCCATTAAGTTCCATCTCTTGTGCCTGTAGCATTCCAACCACTTCACCATAACTGAGATTGTCTAAGTCTTGAGAGACAGTTAAGGCTGTCTTGTATCCCATGAATCTTGATGGAAGACATCTTAAAAACTTTTTGACTTACTTCTGATCCTTATAAGTTTTCCCAAGAGTTAAGGCTTCTTGTGCTAGAGCACTCAACTTTGAACTAAAGTCTGAAATTGATTCATGCTCCTCTATCCTTAGATTCTCAAATCTAGAGGCCAACATATATTTTCTCGAACTCTGTCCAGTCTGATTCAGTGTTGAACTTTGATCTCTTTTGTTCTTCATCGGTCCAGTCTGATCCAGGTTTGGGAATTTTCTTGCCTGATTCATCTTTGATTGTCGGTTCCTCCCACTTTTCCGGAACAGTCTTCCAAGCAAGATGATCAATACCTCTGATGATAGATTTGATCCTCGACTTCCAGAACCCATAGTTTCCGTCATCCAAGACAACCTTGTTGTTGTTGATCAGATCTCTGTAGCTCTCCATCTTGTCCACAGAATCTCACCTGTAATAATCTGAACAAGCCCCGCTCTGATACCTATTGAAAGTGCGAGAACTTTAAGATCTGAACAATTTGAATAACGATTTCTTTAAACACTTTTTGATTGATAGAAAATCTATTTTCAAGTTTGTTCTAAACAATTTTCTAATCTCTCAAAACTCTCTTAAAGAACTCTCTTGCTATCCCTAAGTTCTTAGCTCTTTTTCTTTTAGACTAAAACTTAGTAGCTAGATAAACTTTTTTTTGTTTGTGCTAAAGCTCAACCTAGCTATAGCACCCCTATTTATAGATCCAGGTATTAGCTATTTAATTAGCAAACTACCTAATCTAATCCTAATAGGAATTGGACAATTTCCTTTTTCTTTATAGTTTAGGAAATTTCCCACTTTCTTCATGTTTACATTCCAATTGTAAACATGAAGCTCTTCGACCTTCTAGAAGCTTCTCTTGCCTTCTAATCCTGTATGAGTCTTGATAATCGCCGCCATAGATCACTCGATACTCTGTTCTTGTATTAGTGTTGTGTCCTTCTGAAGTAGTTCAAACACTTGTTCAAATGTTGCATCTTCAACACACAATATATTGAGTAGTCTAGTTTTAGTTTACTGATCTCTTCACGATAGAGACTTTGGAGATAATCACTTTAAAACAGGATAAGAGGGCATAGCTCGAGAAGGTTTAGTTAAGAACAGAGCATGCATTATTGTTACCATTTTTGTGTCGGTTCTCGCCACAACCTGATTGGTATTTGTTTGGCCTAAAATGCTGGCACATCAACTAACATTAATGTTTGGCTCCACCGTTCTTTGAAAGTTTTGTAAAGTCATAACTTTCATGATCGATGAGATTTGACCACCTACAAAAAAAATTATCTTTTTGGCCTGTGTTCGGTACCAAATAAAAGTGATACGTATTTTCTACTGCACATTTTGTATTATAACTATTTCGATGGTTTCTGACCACAAAGAAGAATAATTTAAACACAGCACGAGTAATGCTTCGTGCAATGCACACACAATATAAGAGTTTTTTTTTTAAGTACAAGCGGTCCCGTCAATTCCTTTGAGTTTCACCTCTCAATGCTCTAACGCTCACACCGGATATGGACCGAACTGTCTCACGACGTTCGCCTCTCGTTTGACCGATTTCTCAGAGTTGGAAGAAAAACCTTCTTCTACTTTTGAATTATCCAAACAAGAACTTTATGTAATAAGTATAACAAGAGAATCCATAAATAAAGCTAGAAAAGTGTTTCTTATTTTGTGCCGAAGCTATTTATAAACCACAGGCTGAAACAGGTGAAATCAAAAGGCATTATTTAACAGTCGAATCAGCATATTTTTTGAAGCCCCATAACTCTTCCTCAGCCAGGCTTTGCTGTAATCAAAGAAGCAATACCAAATACTCCTCTAGAAAGATCAGAGGTTCTAACCAGGGAGCACGCAGATCCCAAAAACGCATTAGCTCTCCCTGAAAAGGAGGTGATCCAAACGCATTACCGCGTACGATGTAAAGCGTACACTAAGGTGCACCTGTTTCGCACACCACCACTGGTTTACCTTCTTGCTTCTATGGTACAATCCTCTTCCCGCTGAGCCTTCTTTCTTCTTGGTAAGTGATCTCTCCACAGAGATTAGCCCTCNTGTGTCCTTCTGAAGTAGTTCAAACACTTGTTCAAATGTTGCATCTTCAACACACAATATATTGAGTAGTCTAGTTTTAGTTTACTGATCTCTTCACGATAGAGACTTTGGAGATAATCACTTTAAAACAGGATAAGAGGGCATAGCTCGAGAAGGTTTAGTTAAGAACAGAGCATGCATTATTGTTACCATTTTTGTGTCGGTTCTCGCCACAACCTGATTGGTATTTGTTTGGCCTAAAATGCTGGCACATCAACTAACATTAATGTTTGGCTCCACCGTTCTTTGAAAGTTTTGTAAAGTCATAACTTTCATGATCGATGAGATTTGACCACCTACAAAAAAAATTATCTTTTTGGCCTGTGTTCGGTACCAAATAAAAGTGATACGTATTTTCTACTGCACATTTTGTATTATAACTATTTCGATGGTTTCTGACCACAAAGAAGAATAATTTAAACACAGCACGAGTAATGCTTCGTGCAATGCACACACAATATAAGAGTTTTTTTTTTAAGTACAAGCGGTCCCGTCAATTCCTTTGAGTTTCACCTCTCAATGCTCTAACGCTCACACCGGATATGGACCGAACTGTCTCACGACGTTCGCCTCTCGTTTGACCGATTTCTCAGAGTTGGAAGAAAAACCTTCTTCTACTTTTGAATTATCCAAACAAGAACTTTATGTAATAAGTATAACAAGAGAATCCATAAATAAAGCTAGAAAAGTGTTTCTTATTTTGTGCCGAAGCTATTTATAAACCACAGGCTGAAACAGGTGAAATCAAAAGGCATTATTTAACAGTCGAATCAGCATATTTTTTGAAGCCCCATAACTCTTCCTCAGCCAGGCTTTGCTGTAATCAAAGAAGCAATACCAAATACTCCTCTAGAAAGATCAGAGGTTCTAACCAGGGAGCACGCAGATCCCAAAAACGCATTAGCTCTCCCTGAAAAGGAGGTGATCCAAACGCATTACCGCGTACGATGTAAAGCGTACACTAAGGTGCACCTGTTTCGCACACCACCACTGGTTTACCTTCTTGCTTCTATGGTACAATCCTCTTCCCGCTGAGCCTTCTTTCTTCTTGGTAAGTGATCTCTCCACAGAGATTAGCCCTCGGCATTCGGGTTCGAGTTTTCGGATTTTCGAGTTTTCGGGCTTTTGGGGTTTCGGGTTTAGATATATAGAACCCGTTCGGGTTTTTTATACTATCGGGTTGGGTTCAGGTTTTACCCGTTCGGGTTTGGATAATTCGGGTATACCCGAACTCAATTAAACTATGAACAAAACAAATTTTTTTTTTATCTTTTAATATATTTTAAAACAAAGACATATATATAAATATTTAACATTTTATGTTAAGACAAAGAAACGAAGACGGCATAGTGGTTTAAGATGCACTATTAAATGCTCAAGGTATAGGGTTTGAATCCTTTAAAATGTATTTTTACATTTAATTCGGATTAGTTTGGGTCTTACTTCGGGTTCGGGTATCCGAATTTCAGAAGTACTAAACAAAATCTTAAACTTGCCCAAAAATATTACATAACTAGGTTTTATCTCGTGGTACACCACGGGTCTATTATTTTGTTGATATGATATTGTAATAGTTTAGTGGTGCTTGTAGTCGATGGTGAATTGCATATATATATATATATATATCTTCTGTTAACGGTTGTAGATAAGTTTTGTATAAACTCTTGATTCGCAAGTTAAGAATATACATTTTATGATTTGGTTAGTTATGCTTTAGGAATGAATGATATGACATATTCTTATTTTGATTCTCAATTGATATTATTGGATTAATAATGTACATTTAAAGCTAATAAGAACTTAGCAAATATTTAATCGATTATTAAACGGAAATTAGATATTTCCTAAGATGTATTCATCTTGAATTAGTTGCTATATTATAGGGATGTGATTACAGAATTTGTGTTATCAATTCTTTTTGTCAAACTCAGCCCTAAAAATTCGGCATGTAAATTAGATCTTTCCTAAGATACAATGGACATTAATTGGCATTAATTGGATGTAAATAAGTACGTTATGGATTAAAAACCGGCCCAAAATATTCGATAATCTTAAGGAGAATCTGGATAATTGTATCGGTTATAATTTTAGTTAAAAATCTGACCCGAAGTTGGCAAAAAGCCAAAAAATGATTGCACCCTATTGTACTTTAAAAATATATTTTGAGCTCTATATGTGGATATACTTGTTTGGTTATAAATATCCTAAGAAAAATTTTAAAATTTATATCTGTTTATAAAAATTCAAATCACATCATATGCAGAAAAAAAATCTAAAATTTTATTAACTTTATGTATTAAATAGTAATTAAAATAATTAAATATAAGATTAAATAAAAGTGCAAGGAGAATTATATTTTAGTATAACATATTGATTTAAATTAGGTAGATAGTTTTTAGGAGATTAATATTATCAAATAAGGAAATGATTGTGTTTAGTTGTAAGGATTGTAGAGAATTTAGTTGAGACTTGTTTGGATACAAAGATAAGAGAGGATGTCACAAAAATGTACTTCAAAATTGTTAAGATAGATATCCCAAAAATATAGTGATGATTAGATTGATATCATACTCAAATCTTTACAAGATCATTTACAAGAGTTTGCATATAAATTATTTTAAAATTATGAAAACAGATTAAAAAATATTAAATGATAAAGTCGCAACTCTGTAAGATGTTTAATCATGAGACTTTTGAGTTCCACAAACAACTCGAACACTCTATCTTTTCTCTACCACAAACAGAAAAAAAAAAAAAAAAAAAAAAAAAAAAAAAAAAAAAAAAAAAAAAANTTCAATTTCTCAAAAATCCTTCATATCAATCGGAAAGATGATCTTCGCAAAAGTTTCTGATTTATGTTCGGGAAGAGCCGATTGGAGGATACAAGCAAAGGTATTGAGTAATTGGTTTTCACACAGACTTTTCGCGAAAAGGGTTGTTATTTTGGCAGATGAAGAGGTAAAAATCATAACTTTCTTTATACTTCATACACAACTTATACCGAAATTATCATTTCTTTTTCTGATTTCAAAAAAAAAAACTTATACAATTTTAAAATTGGACATGCAAGGGTGACACCATTGAAGCAACTATTGTTGAAACTTCAACAATGGAACAAATTCCAAGATTTATCAACAACGGTGAATGGTATGACATTTATAACTTTAAGGTCATCAACCCTACGCTCAAAGAGAGAAACACACCACATCTTTAGCAGATCAAATTTTGGGAGGATACGGAAATGATGAGACTTGCAGATTTGAGTCCAAAAAAATTCTTTCGTTTCAAAGACTTTGAATACATAAATAATGAAAGATCGATTGACGGCTCATCTTTTGGTTAGTTCTTTTTCATTAACGAGTTGTTGGAATCGTTTCAGAATTACTTTTAAATTATTTCTCAATATCATTTTAAAGAAAATTTTTGTTTATTGCAAAATAGATGTATTTGGCTGTGTAATTGATGTTGTGGACAAAACAAGCTGTGGGATTGCCAATGCCGAAATTGGGATGATCAATGATGATGAGGAAGAAGTAGTTTTCACTCTCTTAAATGACAGGTAATAAATTTTAGCTGATCTTATATTTCTCCCGTATGAATCTCTAAAATGCATCAACGACACTTAGTATAATTAGATAAAAATCATAATTTAGTTTTCTTAACTAATATAGGAATGAGACACTTAAGTGTTGTGCAAAAAGAGATTATGCTTCAAAGTTCATGTTTTATTGGAGATTAAACGGATACCATCTAACATATAAATCCGAGCCAGTGTTCTGTGTTTTATGATTTTGGAAATTTGGTGATAGTGAAGGTATGTTTCTTTTCTTACACTTTATAATGAATTATAATCTCTTATCAAAATTAAACGAACATATTACTACCTGTCTGATAAAATACTTATAGGTACATCATGTATTGTGAATTGTCAGTTTGAAAAGAAACATACCTTCACATTAACAGTTTGAAAAATCACAAAGCAAAGTAAGTTTAAATATAGTTTCGAATTTGTTAATGTACTAATCTATAACAAATATCCTCATACTCGGATAACTCAATGAAGACATTGACTATATGTTCAGCTGTGAATTCGCTGGCCGTTATTATATAAAGTATGTGATGAAAGATCACGATGACTCTTGAGGAACATGGGCGTAAGGCAAGCAAGATTGAAGACGTATTTTGTATGTGAAATCGATGCTACTCTTTAATGTATAACATTTAATTCTAAGGTCTGGTTATGTGTAATCTATGCAACTTTTTAATGTCTTTACTCATGTGTAATATATTTTATTTGAATTTTATGTATTGATTATCTTTTGAGTTTGAAGCATGATTAGCTAGGTTACTAATATGGAAAACATATATTTAAGAACGAAAATATGTTCAGTCTCTCTACCAAATTCTCTCATCTCTTTGTAATTGCATCCTAAATTCACTATCTATTTAGACTGGTGTTGAAATGACCCGATCCAATTTTTTTAATAATAATAATAATAATAATAATAATAATAATAATAATAATAATAATAATAATAATAATAATAATAATAATAATAATAATAATAATACTAATAATAATAATAATAGTAATATTAATGATCTAAGCTAGTGGTCTCATACCCACTAACCACTTAAACACAAACAAACCAAACAGCGGAAAATAAACAACAATTACCAATATCCAATAAATATCCAATAATAGATCATAGCAATTATCCAATAACCAAACAACATGAAACAAGGAACCAACAACCTAGCAATGTTCTATTTTCTCAACTTTAGCAACCTAGCAAAGCCAGACAACAACCAATCGAGTTACTAGAACATCCTCCTCTTCATTGCCTTGATTCCACGATCACACTTTGCCTTTACCTGCACCACAAATACAAATTGAGATGCATGAGTATTTTATAAACACTCAGTGAGGCAATCCTCCCCTCTACTGGGCTATACACACAAACAACTGAGATACCAATGTCAAACACAATCAACAAACAACACTTACAAACCAGGGAACAAGTATCGTCTTCACTGGAAGGGAGGTGTCGACCGACACCAGCCAAGTGTCGACCGACACTACCCCACTGTAAGTGTTGTTTGTTCCTTGTTGCAGGTGAAAAAAAAAGAGAAGGTGAATGTTGATGTATTTCTAAGTATTTTTTATAGATAATTAATAAATCAATGTTGATATGGCGAAAAAAAAAGAGAGAAAATATAATTTTATATATATAGATAACATATAATTTTTAAATTTTATACAAATCACTTAAAATATTAGATTTAATACACTTCTAGTTACAGTTTTGTAATGCTAACTGGCTCTAGGCTTCAAGCCTCCAAGTAAAACCGGACATTTTACATGAACAATTACAATTTACAAGAAATATGAAAACGTAACAAATCTTTTTTATTCAAATAATTTATATATATTTTTTTCCAACGTACTGCTACCATGACCATGAGTTGATGTACACGACTAGAATTTGATTCGGAAAACGTAGAAGAATAAAAAAGAAAATTAATCAAATATAGAACGCCAGCTAAAATTATTTTTGAAAACATAAATACATATTTTAGATAAGATTTAATATTTAATTTGTAAAAGTTCCATTCAACTTGGACGTCCAAAGCTCGAATTATAAAACCTTAAAACAGATAAACTCATATACTTAATACGTGCAAAATAAACTTTATAGTACTTGTCAAATCCCCAAGTGTAATAAGGACTAGAAAAAACAGATAAACTCAAATACTTAATACAACGTGCACACGACTTCTATAATCGAGAACGTTCGTTACCAGCATCGCTTCATTACGCCGTTGACCTAGACTCATGAATTTTTTTAAAGCCCTTAAGAAGACCAAGAAGAGGTAAGATGGTCTAAGTCTTCCCCCCTGTCCTATAAAAAGCTGATCCAAACCATAATGTATTTATTCTTCATTCACTCACCACAAAAAAGGTCTTATCAAACAAAGTTTAGGAGAAGAAAAGAGCAGTGTAAACAATGGCCGGGGAAGGAGAAGTGATTACTTTCCACTCATACGATGCCTGGAACGAGAAGGTCAAAGAGGCCAACGAATCCAAGAAACTGGTACTTTTCTCTTCTCCTCTCCCTCTCTAGGGTTTCTTCAATTTGATTAGGGTTTTTTTCTTGATTAGTGGTTAAGTGAATGACGTTCAAGACTTTGATCATGTACGTTTTTATCCCATATCTTGATTTGGTCTGAAATTGATAGATAGATAGATAGATACTGGTACTTTGTGTTGTCCTGTCTAGGGCTTCTCCAATTTGATTTGGTTACGTTACTTAGGTGTTTATTGGTCTAAAATTGATAGAAACTAGTAGTACAGCTTTCTCTTCTCCTCTTTTAATTAGGGTATCTTCAATTTGTCTTGATTAGTTAGCTTATAGTGAGGAATGATATTTTCTTTATGATTTGTTCTGAAATTTTGATTGAAACAGATTGTGATAGACTTCACAGCTTCATGGTGTCCACCTTGCCGTTTCATGGGGCCAGTCTTTGCGGAGATGGCTAAGAAGTTCACCAATGTTTTCTTCTTCAAGATTGATGTTGATGAGTTGCAATTGGTTGCTCAGGAATTCAAAGTTGAGGCAATGCCCACTTTTGTTTTCATGAAAGAAGGTGAAATCGTTGATCGTGTTGTCGGTGCTGCCAAAGATGAGATTCATGAGACGCTTTTGAAGCATGGTGGTCTTGTTGCTTCTGCTTGATCTTGATTTCATATTTCTAAAATCTTTGTATACTAATCACTACAACTTTTAAAGTTTATTTTATCTTTGGTGTGAAATAAAAGTGATGCATTTCTACTACACATTTGTTTATAACTATGAAGAATTTTGGTTTCTGATCACAAAGAGGGATAATTTAAACACAGCACGAGTAATGCTTTGAGTAACACACACACAATATAAAAGTTCTTTAAAGTTAGTTTACTGATCTCTTCACAACAGAGACTCTGGAAACGTCTCCACCAAGTTCTTCAAAGAGTACTAACAAGTTCCCTCGTGGCTTCAACCACGAACGCGGAACATGATACCTACAAAGAAAAAGACTCATCTTAATACGAGAAGAGAGCTTTTAGCTTCAAAAGGTTTAAGTTAAGAAAGAAGAAAGCATTATTGTTACCATCTTTGTGTTGGCTCGCCACAACCAGATTGGCATTTGTTTTGCCTGTATGTTCCAGCGTAGTGACAAGTCCCACAGTTTCCTTTGGCATAAGCCATCCAGTATCTCCCTAGGCTTTGCCCGTTTATCCAAGCTTGCCCTTTTCCCATACTCTTCAGATCCAAAGCCAGTGGTTCGTTTCCTCTAGGCGCGTCAAAGTAGGCCTGTGGATGTTATAAGCAAAGATATAGTGGGTCTACTTGAACATGTCTTAGGTCAAGCCTTAGCTATAGTTCTACATATGAATTATTAGGTTTCATTGGGAGATAAAGTAGTAATAAGTTTGGTTCAGGATGAGTTAGGAGCAGCTTGGATAAGTTAGAGTTTCTTATTTACCTTGTACCATGTCAAAGGTTGTTTGTTTTGCTTAGCCAATGAGCCTTTGATCCAATCAACAGAGGACTCTTCTGTAGGAGAGATCAAGTTCATAGCTTCCCCTTGCAGACCAGCCTGTTTCATTTACCGAGAAAGATGGAAATGTTATTAGATTTTCAATTGTAAACCGAGTCAATCCATGAGAGTTTCTTCTTCTTTTTTATGAACTCTATCTATCTCACCTGATATGTCCACTTCTGCCAACTCAAGTCTTTGTTACCCTCGTCAAGGCCGTGAAGCACCACAGACCCAACGATTCCAGTGGCCCAGGTCTCAAAGTGTAGTCCAACATTCTTCAAAACCACAAAAAATGAACACTATTTATCAGTCTGCTACAAGAAACTTAAAGTCAAAAGTAGAGTACTTTCATGTTTTTAAACTGACCGGTAAACCAACTGCTACGCTCAGAAGCGCGATTCTGTTAGCTCCACCTCGAAGATTGACTGGTGCGCTGAACGAAACTTTTCTGTTTTCTCTTGTCCCAAAGGCAGATCCTACATCGTTCAAAATCACAAATTATATGATGAAACAACTCTTTCCAAAGGAGTTAGTCAGCAAAAGAATCATTCTTACCGTACAAGTGTCCATTGACAAACACATGCACAGCATGTCCTGCAGAATCCACTGTAAGAGTCGGCCATTTTCCTCCACGCAAGAATGACTCTGATGCCTTAATATCCACACTAGAAACCCCGGAAGTACAAATTCATTTTTCCAAGAACAAATCATGTTTGACATGTAAAAAAGATAGTGTTACTACTATTGAGTATTTTCAAAATGTACCTGGTTGTGTACCACAGGTAATCAGTTGTATCTCGTGTAACATTAACCTGCTCCAACAATCCACGGGCTGTGATTGTCCCACGGTCTCCATAAGTAGCAATATTTTCATCGTATCTAGCAACTGAATACAAGATGGAACCAGATGGCACCATTTGCACATGTGTTGTCTTTGCAGCAACCTGTCCAGTGACCTCATATTAGCTTCTCAATGATGTAACTAAAGGATTTTACAACAAAACAGCAACTACTCTATTACATACCGTCGCAGTGTTGTAAACAACGTTTCTGCAATCTGGAAGTATGCTGATGGACCATGCGGGAAGAGTATAGTGCCGTTTATTGAACATTACTTTAGCAGGTGCATTCATGTGATAGTTGGTTAGGAAAGCTACACAACTTCCTTTGCCGGCAGTGAACACATGAGCCTCCTCGTAGTTTCCTAGTTTAGTAACATGTGGATCAGAAGAAACTAAGGCAGCTTCACATTGCTTAATTGCAAGATGAAGTTGCTTAAGATGGCTGTACTTGGGTTCTTGGACCAACCCTGCATCATTAAAAAGCCATGTTTTGGTAAAAATGTAGAGGAGAAACAAACATTTTACAGAGCTGAGACTGTAAGAGAATTGTACCGTATTCATCAATGGGAGCATCATAGTCATAACTAGTGGTGATAAACGGACCTCCTGCTGTGCGTCCAAAGTTTGTACCTCCATGGTACTGTCACATAACACACAACAAGCATCAGGACAAAACTGAAACCGAAACAATTTCTTTCGTAGCATTTGTGCAAGGACTAATTACCATGTAGTAATTTATATACGATCCACCCTTTTGTATGAAACGGGCTACTCCAAATGCTAGATCCTCTACAGGTCGTTTTGGAATGGTTCCACCAAACTCTGAAAACCTTTTCGCCATCATAGTGGACAACAACAACAACACACATTTAACACAATCAGTAAACATATTTGTTGTGTCTCTTACAGTCTCACAAGCAAAGAAAGTATATGTTTTTACCAGCCACTCCATGCCTCTGTCCACATAGTTGGCTTATATGGCTTGTTGGGAGTAAAATAATCGCAGTAGAATCCATTGCAAGCATTTATCTACAAAACAAGAATACCACAAGAGATTAAAGAAGGAACATCAATCTTTATGAATGAGAAAAGATTAGAAGATTGGTCGGTCATACGATTGGGTCAGGTGCATCATCTTCCTTACACATCACCCATGGAACTCCAGTGTTTAAACCAACAGCCATTTTCGCAGCCCAGTTGACGTAAGAGTGACCAGCCGGCCCAAGCGCTTTAAGCTCTGGTCCAAACTCATTCTCAATCTATATACATTATAAAAGATCAAACCTTTTAACCATCTACACATTAATTCTTATAAAAACAAACAAGGTTTGAAAAATTTGTATAATAGTACCTGAGATAAGATGATGGGTCCACCTTGTGAGGCAAAGAATCTATGTTCTTTCATCATCTCGACAATCTTCTCTGTGAAACCTTGCATTGCAGCCTTAACAGTGGACACCGACACAGACAATGTTACATTAATGATATCCAAAACTGAACATTAAACAAAACATCAAACAGAAGCAAGCAACATTTATTACCTTGAAGGGTCCATTGTCTGTTCTGAAACTAATCCCATCTACATANAATGAATCGTACCAAATCGTATCTCCCTTCGAAATTGTACTGCAACAACACAAACACAGGGAAGTGACAAATTCTACTCAAATTCAAATCTAAGTTTCATAAAGTTCGCAACTTTAAATTTCAAAAAGAAGAAGAAGAAGCATACAGTTCCAGGAGAAGGTTCATGACCATTCCAGAAAACATAAGTATCAATAACATCCAAGCCTCCATCTTTAGCTTTCTTTATAAGATCTTCCCACATCTACAAAACCCAAAAATTTAAAATTTAAACAAAAGAAACAAAACCCCATTTGTGTTTCTTTAATAAAGATTCGTTTTTTGGTTACCTCAGGGGTACTTCTTGGGTAATGAATTGAACCGGAGAGGAGGATTCTACGGTGGCCATTAACGATGATTGCTTTCTTATCATAAGTCACACTAGTACACTGAATCAAACCGGATCCAATCAGCATTGTTGTTAGCAAGAAAGATAGGATCTTGGACAGAACCAAGATCTTTGTTGTTCCCATTTTTGTGTGTGTTTGGAACAAATGTGAATGAATTTTGAGAGGGAAATTGAATCTTTCAAACAAAAAAAAAAAAAAAAA
>NC_025687.1:20234033-20237347 GCF_000633955.1 Camelina sativa | reverse complement strand
TACAGTTCCAGGAGAAGGTTCATGACCATTCCAGAAAACATAAGTATCAATAACATCCAAGCCTCCATCTTTAGCTTTCTTTATAAGATCTTCCCACATCTACAAAACCCAAAAATTTAAAATTTAAACAAAAGAAACAAAACCCCATTTGTGTTTCTTTAATAAAGATTCGTTTTTTGGTTACCTCAGGGGTACTTCTTGGGTAATGAATTGAACCGGAGAGGAGGATTCTACGGTGGCCATTAACGATGATTGCTTTCTTATCATAAGTCACACTAGTACACTGAATCAAACCGGATCCAATCAGCATTGTTGTTAGCAAGAAAGATAGGATCTTGGACAGAACCAAGATCTTTGTTGTTCCCATTTTTGTGTGTGTTTGGAACAAATGTGAATGAATTTTGAGAGGGAAATTGAATCTTTAAAAAAAAAAAAAAAAAAAAAATGAAAGAAAGATCAGAGAGAGAGGAGGAAGCAAAGTTTAAGTAAAAGGGTCGTTGGTTTGATATTTTTGGTTTCGCTGCCTACTCTCTCAATTTATTTTGTATGTATAATTTGGTATAGTGAATTAGTTGAGATATTAAAATAAAATTAATGTATTAACTTTACATATACAAACAAAATGTTTGTTTTAATGATGAAAAACAAATATTGTCTTTATATAGATGTTGTAGATAATTTTTAAAAAAAATATTTGAATGTTTGTTGAGAATGAAGAGTTTGTTGATTTATGTGTTTTGGTTTATTTGGAAATGGAATTATGATTATGTGTTATTAAATTATCTTTTTTTTTGTGTTAGGTTGAAATGGTTAATAATTTGTTATTATTAGTTGACATTATGTGTTAGTATTTGATTTAGATATATATATATATATATATATATATGTTTAGTCATTAAGCTAATTCAGAGTTTTAATATTTTATTTTACTTTAGACTGAATTTAGAATATAAAATATTTAAGAAATAGATAAACTCAAGATAAAAAAAAAAAGAACTCTCTTTATTAGCTTTTGAAAAATAAAAAGCTTCTCTCAATCTCAATCTCAATCTCTCAAATTCTTAAACTCATAAAATTCTCTCTACAATGCCACATCTCAACATCTCTATTTATAAGCTTAGAATCTAACAATTTCTTTATTCTCATTAAAGGATAATTTTCTTTTCTCTAAGTTTTCCTAATCAATTTAGGATTGCTTGTTGTTATTCAAGCTTATCTCAACAGAATATTTAATTTCAAACACATTTTTCATAATACTGACTGGTTTAATCTTGTTTAAAGAATTTCATTAACTGATTTGTCTAGACTGATAGTTGTAACTTAATGATTACGATTAGTGTTATAATCAGATCATGACTGGAATAAATTTTATGATTGATGTATCAGTGTATGATGTTTGTAAGAGTTATAAAAAGATTTTATATACTTACTAATTGTGTTGCACAAAAAAAAAAAAAAAAAAAAAAAAANAAAAAAACTTACTAGTTGTGTTGTTAAATTTTTAATCATTTTTAAGGAAAGAAAACAAGGGACAAAAGTTAAAAAGGTGGGAAATGGGATCACATGGAAAGCCCAAGTCAAAAAAAGCATCAACGTCGCATCAACAATTTATTCGTTTTTAAAAAATTGGGCAGTATACAGTTTGTAAAATTACAACATTAAAGCTTTTGCGAAAGGGACAAGCGATAATAAAATCTAAACTGGTGAAAAGTTTTTCAGATTTTATACATGTACGGTAGTGAATGGGAATAGTTTTTTTTTTTCTTGTTTTTTTCTTTTTCTTTTGACATACCTAATCTACCAAAGATTAATCCACCAACGCATATAATTAAGTTGGGGACCTATACTAATAACGTTATGTTTTCTGGAAAACAAATATCTATAACAACTATAGTACTACTATACCATTACCAACTATATTGGTTTAAACTAGATTCGTGAAATCAATCTTTTGGGATCACGATAATACCATACCAACTTAACGAAACGTGTTGATAAATGAATTGGTTAAACGTACTAATTGGTTAGTAGTATTAGGCAGTTTAACCTACTAATATTAATCTGGAAATACGTTTACAAAATTACCACTATATTTTATATCAACTGTTATTGATAATTAATTTTAAAAAAAAATCAATAATCAAAGGTCCATTTCTGATAACCAAAGAAGTTTTAGAAATCTTCTACTACGTTTTCTTTATAGCCAAACAACTCTCTTTTTTTTCTTTTGACATCACCAAACAACTGTTATCTATCCAAAGAAGTCTTAATATATTTGAGGTTTGGGAGTAAATTAACAGCTCGAGTATCATAATGCATCTAAATAATTGAGTTTTTGCTTTATTTAAGATCAACAGGAAGGTATTGAGGGCAATCAAACTAGATTTTTGTAGTTGTAGAGGCATTCTGGTTGAGTAGGGTTGGGAGGGGTTTTGTCGTTTTGAAAGTTCTTGGAAGAATCTCGTGTTTATGCATATGAAGAGAACATTGAGCGACATACTTTCGGAAAAATACTTTTTAATAGCGGAGATTATGGGATGACATTAAACGACATGTTTATTAACATTAAATTTGTGAAAGTTGCTATAAAGGAATAACATCACTGATTTTTTTTCTCTAATTTTTTCCGAGAAATGCATATATATTAATCTCATATGAGAAAACGTGATTTATAGTGCTCACGAGTCACAAAAAATTTTCAGATCGTTCATTAAAAAAAAAAAGCTATTTGGCTAAGTTATCTTTAAAAGTATATGGTATACCCTACCCTCTAAAAATACATAGAAAAAAAAAGTGACACACGTATAGACCAAATTAAACTGGCAATACTCACACCGACTAATTGATTTAAAGTTGATGAGATAATGAATTAGGTTTGATGTTGAAATTACATGATTATAATAGCGTAATAAGAAACCGGACATAGAAACATGTGCGATGACGACAAAAGAAGAAGAAGAAGCAACACGGTGATGGGTTTGCAGCTGGGCTCCATTTGCATGTGACTGTGATCCAGATTACCAATTCTTTGATTTTTATCCTTTGCATTATTATTTAGAGATGCACATATGAATACTTCCATAACCATAAAATAAAATAAAATTGTTCATCCGCATTCATTAGTACATCCCAAAATTTTTTGTTTTTGGGTCGTGGACGACAGTATACTTTGGTCTCAATCCATGTCCATATATACTTTGGTTTCACTCCACATCCATATCCAATAATGATTAAAACTTAGCTTCCACGAGGAATTTGAACATATGCATGTGCCCATCATCTTCTCTTTTTTTTTTTTTTTTTTTTTTTTTTTT
>NC_025687.1:20180694-20233397 GCF_000633955.1 Camelina sativa | reverse complement strand
CAACAAATAGTGGAGTATGGTAACTTATGCTATTGTTATATAAAATCGTTTCAACAATGATAAACTATTATATATAGACCTAAGTATTCTATATTTCTAAACGTCTAGTTGGGAATTTTATATATATTTTAACTGAGAAAATTTGAAAACGTATTGAAAAAAACAACGTTCAAAAAGATTTAGATTGGATTCTCCAAACCTCAAAAATACTCAAATCCACTATAAATATATTATGCAGTTTCTACGGAGTCACTTAATCAGATTGACTTGGTATCAAACCAGACATTTGATTCGACATTACCAGTTTCTAGTATTTTACGAGTGTTGTTCACTGAACAACATGTTACAACACATGAACACACGAGTTCTTGATCTCTGGAGCATACATGCTCCGATGCTCGTTAGTACAACCAAAATCTAAAATTCAAAAATCAAAAATTTATAATTATAAAATCTATTCAAAACTCATAGCTTTAATTTTTTTTTATTCGAACAATTATAGTGGATGCCAAAAAATAAGAAAATAAAAGATTGTTAACGGATGGGTAAAATAAAGGCTAAAATAAATTTGACATAGTTAAGCCTATTATTAGAAAACAAATACTACTATACTAAGAAATTGACATGTGCTCTCCTCGGAGATTTGCGATTGGATTTTAAAATGATTTAAGGATTGATTTCATGATTACGTAGCAATTTACAAAGTTAATTAAAATAAGATTAAAAAAGATGCGCACTGCAAGTCACAGTGGAGCTTTTGATTAGTTTTGTTAATAACGAGGCAGGAGGAATGACATGCCGTTTAAGCGCCGTTTGTCACTCTTCATTGAAAATTATGATACACGCAAACGCCGCTAGATCTCCGTTCCGTTTACGTCGGTGCCTGTCTGATCCAGACGAAACGACATTACGTGTTTTGTGTTTCACAATTCCTTTTTTTTTTCTTCTAATTTTATCCAAGTTCCAACCTGTCTTATTTTTTTTTTAATGATTTAATTAAAACTGTGATTAACATTCAAATAAAATATCGTTCAGAGTTTTTTTGTTTTATTTTTCTGAAAATTAATCCAAAATGTAGAATATTAAGCGTACATCTATAACAACAAATACAATGATAGTCTGATAACTAAATGATTTCTTTGTGACGAGGAGGGAATGCGCAGACAGGATAGCTCAGGAGCAGACAGGATAGCTCAGGAGACAACCTCTTTTCAGAAAAATGAGATCCGATTTTATTTTAATGCACCGCATTGGCTAGAGTATCTAGTGGCAACAGAACTTGTATCACATAACATTGGTGAATAATAAAGTTGTTGTTGAGTTAAAAAAAAAAAAAAAAAAAAATGATTTCTTTGTGTATTTTATGATTAAAAAAAAAAAGAAATACCAATACACTAGTTTCATTTTCACTTCATCGTATGAGAAAAAAGATGAATAAATAAAAATATGGAGTCTATGGTTATGGGTTTGCTTTCTTAACATATCAAATATCTTATCTTCCTACAAAAGAGAGAGACCCATATAAAGACTGAAAAACAAAATTTGATTTCTTGAACACCAAGAACCTAGACAAGAGAGTTACTAAATTTTTTTTGAAGGAACTAATTCTTACTATACTCTAAATCCACCAAAGTCAAGCTCCAAAGCTCAATTGAGATTTGGGATCATAATAGAACCATTTTACCAAATCTCATTTACTCTCATTAGCTTCATCTTCAACATGAGTCTCCTTCCCAAATTTCTTCAATGCAAACGAATATACCTCTTTCTTTCTCATTTCGTCACCATTTTCACCCTGTGATAAAGTTTGAAAACATGTCTATAATCAAATCATGTGTGTTTTGTAAGTTTTAAGCTTAGTTAAGGGAAAGTTCTCAAATCAATAACAAAGATAAGAGATTATAACAATCCAAAAATTTGATAATAGTCTCTCAAGATAAAACCATTCGATCATAAAAATACCAAGCCACCATCTATCCAATATTACAAATCTTGTGCAGAACTTGGAAGCTCGTACCTCGTACCACTCCCCAATGTAATGTTGATAGTTAAAAAAATGGATTAAATAAAATAGAAAAACCAAAGTGAATGAAAAAAAAGCATAAGTGATCAAACAAAATATTAGTAATTTGGTAATAATGACGAGTGGAACTGGAACTTGTTTTTTTAATGGTTATATTTTATTTTTTATATAATTTAAACAATTGGTTTTTTAAAAATTCTTTAATTAGAATCAGCCGTCTACATAGTCATTCTTTGGCTTGATTCTTTCGTAATCTGAAAAAAAACCCATCAGAGTTGTTGTTGTTCATAGGATTTTTGTCATCATTAAAATGTCGTTGAAGCTTTGTGAATGTATCATCATATTCAGCTCACAATCATGGTGAGAGTGTATGGACATCTCACGATCTTGAACATTATGAAAGCTACAATTTTCCTTATCATGTTCCAATGTCCTTTCTAACATATCCAGCCTCCTTTTTGGGATAACTAAAGGAGGAAGAAGTTTTTGACCATTTTCACAATCTTGGGTTTTCAAGCTGCAAATTTTTCATGGTTTAGATAAACAGTCATCTGTAACTCATTCTTCATTATATATGTTGTGATTATCTACATCCTTTCTAACCAAAATTTAGAGTTTTAATTCCGTTTTTAACAGATTTCTTTCCAATTTTAACATATTTCATTCCATTTCATCTTTAGTACTTAATTCTTATTGTAAAATTCTTTAATTTACTATTACAAATATCATAGATTTTTAAAAAATATTTATTAATGAATTATGCAATTACTCGAACTTAAGATATGTGGGATTCAACTACATATGCAAATCACTCGACTCAGCTTAAATCCTACTATAGTAGAGATGTATATATAAATATTAGATCCGATTTTCCGACTAGATTCTCTATTACCGTTTTTAAAACAAAAATCCTAGTATAAATAAATGTTTTTGAAAACGCTGTTAACGAATAAGTTAATTTCTACCTTCTCCAATATACGAACTTGCAATTTTTTAATTAGAAAATTACAATGTCAATGACTCAATTAAACTATGGGATCGATCCCATTAAACTATCATACTTATAAATATGTAGTAGGCCAATACCAGTCTATCAATCTCATGTTTAACTTTTACTTTTCTCCGTTTGCTAGGCATTATTAATTAAGCGGTTTTACAACTCCTTCCAACCTGTCTTATTATGTTTTTTTCTTTTTTTTTTTAATTGCAAAATATATACTCTCTTTTTAGGCTTTTTGAAAATTTCACAAATAAAAACTTGATTGCATTCAATACATAAATGGGCATGTCTCTGTAAACAAAAAAAAAAACATACTCTAGGGATAACAGAAAAAAATATATGGAGTTTATGGTTATGGGTTTGCTTTCTTTAACAGATCCAAATTCTTTTCCTACAAAACAGAGAGGCCCATATGAAAACTGGGAAACAAGCTTTGATCACTTGAGATCCAAAGACCTAAACAAGTGAGTTACTTCAAAAAAATTTCAAGGAACTAACTCTTAGTATACTCTACATCCACCAAAGTCAAGCTAATGAGAATTGGGATCATAAACAGAATCCATTTAACGCAACAAAATAAATGGCAATGACGTCTCATTTACTCTCATCAGCTTCATCTTCTACATGAATCTGCTTACCAATACCAAATTTCTTCAATGCCAGCGAATATACCTCTTTCTTTCTCATTGATGTTCTTTCCGCCACCATTTTCACCGCCTGATAAAGTTTGAAAACATGTCTATAAACAAAATCCTGTGTGTTTTGTAAGTTTTAAGCTTAGTTAAAGGAAAGTTCTCAAATCAAAATGGTTTACCGTGGAAAGGCTATGTCCATCAGAGATCAGCCCTCTTAACTCTTCTTCAAGTTGAGAATCCGTTGGATTTTCAGCTTTGGTTTCTTCTTCGCCTTCAATCAAAAGCGTGATTTCTCCTTTTGGTTGGCGACTCAGAAACTCTTGCTTGGCTTCCCCTATCGAACCCCTCCAAAACTATTAATAGGAGGTATCTCTCATCAGTGAGTTATATTACAAAACGGTTTATTATGCACATATAGAGTGATAAAAGATGTTACCTCTTCATGCAGCTTTGTAATCTCCCGAGCTATTACACATTGCCTGCACCACAAAATACATTTCAGGACCAGGCATAGGACTGGCTCCTAACTCCTAACAGTAGCAGATGAAAAAATATCGCCTCATTTCCTTGGTGATCGATAATTGTATTGAGAGAGTCTTATATCATTAGGTATCAATCAACAATAAAGACTAAGGAAAAAGAGAGAAAACAAAGTGGATACGCATTGGTATCAATTCATTCAGCAGATGTTACAATAACTTTCTTGAAATATACAACAAACCTTGATTCGCCAAAATAAGGGGTTGTTTCTTCAAGAAACTGTGACAACTTATGAGGTGGAACATAAAAGATCTGTGTTCTTGTCTCATTTGATGAAACTACCAGCCTCTCCTTCCTTGTTCCAGAATGCTTCGGAAGAAATCCAACTGTAAAAACCAAGTTGTTCGAAAATTAAAAACTTTATATCAGCTTGACCAAGATGGCTGAGACTGAGAGGAATAAGATGGGAGAATTTACCGAATGTGAACTCATCTGTCTCCAAACCAGAGGCAGAAAGAGCAGAAACTACAGCACAAGCCCCAGGGATTGGTATCACATCAATATTTTCTTTCACACATATTTTTGCCTGAGAAAAGATGATAACAAATGTTTTCTCATATTTTCCATTTAAATGAAAGATCAATAGACACTAGTTTATTAATCCAGCAAGCTGACTACATATAGAGAGAAAATGAAGGACACTCACAAGTTGAGTACCAGGATCACTAATGCCAGGTGTCCCTGCATCGCTGATAAGAGCAACAATCTCACCTTGTTTCAACCGTGTCAACACTGCTTGCTCTCTTTGGGCCTCGTTGAACTTGTGATAACTAAGCTACAAGCCTAAACCTCATAAATTCAATAAACATCACATTGATAAAAACAAAAAGAGACAGACTACTTCCATATATATAGAAGAAGCAACTTACAAGCTGAGCTTTAATATTGTAATACTGAAGCAACTTCCCAGAGTGTCTCGTGTCCTCAGAGAGAATCACATCCGCAGATCTCAATACACGAATCGCACTAAACCATTGTCCCAAACAAATTGATTCAAGAATTAGAAATCTCTCATTTTACAAATAATGCAAAAGCCTTAGAAATTGAAAGAGTACCGTAAAGTGATATCTTCGAGGTTTCCGATTGGAGTTCCGACGAGGTAAAGCCCAGGTTTGAGAGGACCCTGAAAGGAAAGCAGATAGATTTATAGTCAGAAAATGGAATAACTCCAAAAAAGCCCTAATTGAATTTGATCAAGAAACAAAGAGATGAGTGAACTTACGCGTTTTGAATCATCCTTGGCTACAGAGTCGGCGAACTCCGACGAAGAACAAAATGAAATTGCGGCGGTTCTGGAGAGAACCGGTGAACGGAAGAGAAGTGAAAGAGGAGAATAGAAACGAAGGGAAGCACAAGGAAGACAAAGTCTCGCCATTCCCGCTCACAGTTTGGTGTTACCTTCTTCTTTCTCTTGTTTATCTTCCAAAAAGTTAAAAATGGTGTTTTTAGCTTCTCTGTTCTCAAAAAAAAAAAAAAAAAACATAACATTCTCTGTTCTCTTAAACCCTAACCAAACCGAACCAAAGTGAAAAGGTTTGGTTGTCAAAAAAAAAAATAAAAAGGTTTGGTTATGTTTAAATCCTCAAACCCACATGGTTAGCATTTTTGACAATTTTATCGGTTAATTTGGTTAAATTTAGCGGTTCTCTGGAGAACATAAATATTTTTTCTTCTAAACCATTTTTTAGTTTTGGAATTAGGCAAAAACTAACCAAAAAAATAATAATATTAACTAAGTATTCTAACCATAAACCTATAAAATTCCTCACATAAACTATAGTATATTTTTACGTTAATAATATTATTTTTTCTTATAAATATTCTTAATATATATAGAAACGCATAGATATATATATATATATATATTTTTTTTTTCTCAGGGTCAAAATATATATTGAGTAATAAAATAAATTTTATGGAAAAGAATATGTTGAGTACTATGATACAGTATTTGTATTCTCTGATATGAGAAAAATATTATATTTTAGTGTATCGTTTTTTTTCTTTATAAAATTACGGTAATTGTAGTTGAAATGTAGTAGATAGATAACATATTATAGATCTATCACTGAAACTTAATATTTGTCTATAATTCTACTGTCAATTTCTAATATTTGTAAACCTATTTTGTATTGTCAAATCTAATTAGAGTGTTGTTGATTAGTAATCTGATTAGCAGTAAGCAAAACCCGTCAACCTTGACAAAAAGAAATCCAAACTTTTTAGATGATAATTTTCCTAAAATCCAGTTGAATTGTTGTCTAGTCTCTTTTACTCATCGCTCCATGTAGTGTATAAGAACATAATGTATACTCTTA
The DNA here is from genome assembly GCF_000633955.1 of Camelina sativa. NCBI lineage: Eukaryota > Viridiplantae > Streptophyta > Magnoliopsida > Brassicales > Brassicaceae > Camelina > Camelina sativa. The sequence goes on along the minus strand of NC_025687.1, from coordinate 20,226,881 downwards.
AGAAACTCTAAAAAAACAAAATGAACACTAACTTAAGCAAAATAACTAGGCTGTTTGGGAGCTATATAGAGGCAAAGTACTTCCAAAATCGTTGGATCAAATCTTTTTTAGGTCATGAATTTAACCAGAAACATTAATGACGACAATGGGATCCACACAATTGATTCCGATCCCAAGTTCCCAACTAACATACCACCAATAATGTCGGCCTATTAACATCGCTCAAACCTTTTTATTCCTCTCCATCACTATTGTCAACATAAGCAATATAGGTCTTGAATTGGGGAAAAAAAAAAAGAAAGAGATCAAGAATGGACGAAGAACTAGTAAGAGCTATTAAGATAATAGTATTTGGAGTAATCTCATGGGGTGTGGCCTTTGTTCTCACCCGGAGAATCTTCTCAAGCTACTCCTTCAACTTCAGCAACCGTCTTCTCTCGACGGCTCACGCCACAATCGCTGTCACATTAGCAACACTCTCTGTTCAAGATTGGTCTTGCCCTGTTTGTCCCCGAGCATCTAAGCCATCTCTCAAACAGGTTCCTTCTTAATCACGTAATCAGTTCTCTCTTGACTCTTTTTTGCAAATTTAATTTGTAACCAAGCTGAGATGGAAAACCACAAGCAGATGGACGTGATGGCGTTTTCATTGTCATATATGATCTACGATCTCATATGTTGTCAGTTCGATAAAGTGATCAGCATTGATAACGCGGTTCATCATTTTGTTAGCATTCTTGGTTTTATAGCTGGACTTGCCTACCAAAAGGTATTATTAATTCTCTAATTTAATGGTTACACTAAGATATATATATATGAGATCTTGGGTTATTAAATGTTGGTACCATTTCTTGTTTCGAAGTCTGGATCTGAGATCATCGCTACACTGTGGATAGCAGAGGTATCGAGTCCTTTCTTCCACCTTAGGGAGATTCTCAAAGAGATTGGATACAGAGACACCAGCCTCAATCTAGGCGCCGATGTGAGTGTATCAATAAAAAAGTTCATAAAATCATATATATAAATTTACAAAGTATAAATCAATTTTTCTTTTGAAAGCTCTCAAGACTAAAACACGTTAATTTCGATTTGTAGTTTACTAAACAAAAAGATTGTATTCTTTTAGAAAATCAAATACATATAGATGTAACTTCTACACCATCTAGAAATATTAAGTAAACTAGTTCAAATTGTGGGGGTCATTTTTTGTTTCTTTAGTGTTCATAAGTACCTACACTAATATTTTATTGAATAGTATTTTTGTCACTTAAAACGTTTATAGTGGTCTTATTTGTTTATGGTTTAATTTCATTGAATTAGCAATTGGCATTGAACATTTCTTATAGTTACGGTCCTCCTGTAAAACCCAAACCTACTTCTCTTTAGCATTATTGTCTTTTGTTTGTTTTAGCAATATATTTTATTAAAATAAAAATTAGATTTATTTTATTTAGTATTGACCTGCTAAAAAACCTAAGCACCAAGCTGTTTTACATTAACTGATGATAGGTATGTTTTGCCACTATATTCACATTGGCGAGAATTGTGTGCGGACCATTTCTCGTTTACGTCAGTCTGTCAGCTGATAATCCCATCTTCATCAAGGTATTTTATATTTTTCCCAACTACCAACAAACAGGTTTTAATTATATTCGTCAACAATATAATACTTTTAAACAAAAAAAAATTTATTAAACAACAAAATCAATATAACTTTATATTTTTGGATCACCATATTTCGTTTTGGTCTTTGCTTTTAATACATATTTTGATATTCACCATTTTCTCCTTTTAGAAAAAATAAAAGTAAAATGTGAATTTTTTTAAACACAACTTGTGTATTGATTTCATCGATTTCTCCCTTTTTTTTTTTTCTAACACAACAATAATCTCTCAGTACGTCATAATTGTAATGTGAATATTGTTTTCTTTTCTTACAGGCAATGGGATCAGGATTACAACTCGTGAGCATATTTTGGTTCTATAAGATTTTCGGGATGATGAGATATAAACTTTTTAAGAAGCCAAAGTCAAACAAAAAGTCTACTTAGTTAGAGATATACTAAATCTGATTTAATTCAGTTATTTTTGTTTTTTTCTTTCTTAAACATTTATAGTCATTTATCTATAAATGTTATAAAAATGTATTCAAAAATAAAAAAGAAATATATATGTGTCAATAAGATCCAATTTGTATGTGTACTGTGTAGGCATTTTACCGAACCGTACAAACCAAACCAAAGTTTACATACAACTCATTTGGTTAAGCTTTTTTTTAACCAGAACTGTTTGGTTCAGTTTAGTTTGGTAAGCTTTTTCAACCCGAATGAAACTGAATCTAACCAATAAGAAATTATAGTATGTTTAGGTAAAATGTAAAATGTTCAACATGAAGTAAAATACAAGAATTATAATGAAAAAAAGGTCCAATAAGACTAGAGACTACTATAAGTCCTGTGATTCACACTATTCATCTGATTCCATCGGCTAAGACCATCTCCAAATATTTTTCCTATTTTTACCTTTACAATAGAGAAACTCTATAATATAGGTAACTTTTGCTCCAATGGATACCTCTATTTTTTCCTTTAAAAAAGAATATTCTGAAGAGATTATTTTTTTACTTTACTATTAATACTTTTTACTTATAAAAGTTGCAAACTAACCCATTTATTTTAGTATTTGTGAAACATTCATAAAATTATGATATTATTTAAATTTTTAACATTCATAAATATTATTTAAATATCACATTTATTAAAAGAAATACATTGCATCATATAAAATAATAAAAAATAGTAAATTTTCTTTTGCAAATGATAGTCTCAAATTTTAAAAATGTTTTTCTATACAAAAACTTTTAAAAATTTTCTATACGAAAACCTTTACAAATTTTAAACCAAAATATTAAAATTAGTCAAATTTAACTTTATAATCAATTATCCTATTAATATACAAATTAAATTATTATTAAAATATTTAAATTATTATTAAACTATTTAAATATATATTTTATTTATGGGTTTTGTTAGTTTCCAAGGATCCAAGTGACTGATCCAATCGCAAGATACTTCGGACTAAAACGTGGGCAGGTCGTGAATATTTAAATTATTACTAAACTATTTAAATATATATATATATATATATATATATTTATTTATTTTGATCGTAAATATAAAAGTGTTAAAAGTTCAAGGACTATTTTATAAATAAAAAAGTTTAATTCTATTAAAGAGAAAAAAATAGAGTTCCTCTATACATAGAGGAAAAAATAGAGATCTCTGTTATAGAGGTAGAAATAGAGATGGGTTGGAGTAGATTTTACTCTAAAATATAAAAAGCAAATATAGAGGTGAGTTGGAGATGTCCTTAGGGAGACGTTGTTGTTATGCGGAAGTGCTGGACGGACCGTAATTTAATGTTCGCTCAATAGTAACACCATCTGTTCTAATGTCTTTGCGTTTTTTAGCACAAGTTCCACGAATGAAGTCACGTGCTTTAACTCTACATCCCAACGGTTCTCGTTCCAGAAGACTCCATCTTTTGATTTCCAGCATTGATCCGGATTCAAGCCTTGCGTAGTTAGGTAGCCGTCAAAGCCCTGCTCAACAAAAAGAAAAACACAAAAATGATAGTTAGTTAGAAGAGAGGCCAAGCAGGAAAATAAAAGAGTACGTTGACGGTAACCATACCGGTAATGTGTTGCTGTCCCATGCGCGTAAGGTGAGCTTCTTTAAACAAGGTGAGTTTTGTAACAGCCTTTCTATACCAGGAATAACATACTGAAAGATCACTGTCTCGAGAGTCAAATATTTGACCTTTAACATCGGAAAAGGAACACCACAAAGCTCCGCAAGAGATAAAATCTAACAACAAGCACAAAAAGATCGATATTGAATTGAGTACAACCATGCATATATATAACATAGATTTAAACATTCCTAAACCTGTAAATCAAAAAGTGGTGCAACCAGCTGCTTAATCAAAAGATACCTGAAGAAAGTTTCCGCCCAATGTAAGCTTTTCCGCGTTCTGTATCTTTTCAAGCATCTTTAGCACCATTACTTGAAGAAACTCAGCATTCACCGTTCTTTGCGCGTGGTTGAATCCAATTTCCATTTTCGCTTCGGTTAAAGAAGAGACATCAACTAAAGTACACGGTAACAGAGAGTTTCTCAATGTGAGACTATGGAGATGTGGTGCCAGGATCTGCGTTGGCCCGGGGACCCAAATGTTGCGTCTTATTTCTAATGTTGTCAGACGCAATGAGTCTCTGAGATCAAGAACCATCAGTTTATCGCAAAAATACAATGTTAAGCTTTCAAGAACTGGACAACCAGACAGAATCTTCGCAATGGATTCGTCAGACACTTTACAACAACCCAAGTACAACTTCTTCAGTGATGTCCAGAGCACAGAGTTTTTGGGAGTTAAATCAGCGAAGCATAGCTCAAAGGTGAGTTGCTTGACAGAGGAATTGATGAAGAAGAAATCAGGAATAGGTAAGTTGCCACATTGGTCGACTTCCAAGGAAAGATTCTCCACGTTGCGGGAGATGGCGAACTTGATCCACTTGTCTACGTGGAGTTTGCTGCTGGTACGTTTGTGGAAGTTTATTATCTTGGGAGCAGTGTGGTAATTACTTAGGGTTTCGTATATGGATTCATCATCACGATCACATATGTAATCAACGAAGTAGAGAGAAGGTATATCGCACCATACATGCCTCCATCGTTTTGATAGAAGAGATGTTCTGATGGCGAATTTTGTTGGAATAAAGGTGAGGATATGTTGGAGGATCACATCAGGTAAAGAGCTGATTACGTCTTCTACTGCTCCTTCTCCTCTTAAAGCGGCGGTCCAGCTCTTGCCGGCCATCTTAATTTATGAACTATTTGCGATTTTCTTAGGGTTTGTTTTTTTTAGTACAGCAAAAGGCCAAAGGGGGCATTCTCGACGTTACTTAAATAGGTATCTTATTATTATACTTAAATAGGTAATCTTATTATTATACGTATAAAGGTTAAAGATTGGTTTTTGGGCCAGACCTGTTTAACATTCACGACGAGCGAATCTTATTCTTCTACAATATTTTCTCCCTGCACGGCTGCACCACGTTTATAGTGAACAGTTTTCACGTGTATCACAAGATCATGTTAAACGGATTTACCTACCGGCGCCATGCATGTTGAATGACGATGAATGGACTTTGGGGTTTTACAAATAATCCTTTCAAAGCAAAATAGAACTCGTGGCGCCGAAAGATTAATCAAACTGACTCTTGACTTTCTGAACCATATTTAAAGATATAGGAGGCATAAACATATAAAATTACTGTCATTACTAAAGCAAGAACTTTTGTATACTAAAAACCTCGAAACAAAAACATTCAGAAACTGAAACAGAATCATTAGCTTGTTTTTCAAAGTGAACAGCAGCAGAGTTTTTCACTGCCACCCTTAGGCTCTGTCTTCTTCTCTGAGCTTCTTCTTTTCTTACTCTTTCCCGAAATCTGCGTTGTAGTGAGAGCTCGACTCAAGTTTCTTGGCCTCGCTCAGCTTTCTCACCGCCTGTACGACCGACAAATTTGATAAGCAGAAAAGTTTGGGTACGAATAAATATGTAACAAATGCAGAGTATTTATTTTTGTATCTACCTTCATGAAGTCTTCATGGATTACATAATCGCGCTCTGCTCTGATTGCAAACATTCCAGCTTCAGTGCATATGTTACGCAGATCGGCACCATTGAAACCCTATGGATTTTGATTTAGAGCAACAATCAGTGGGATTCGTTATCTATAGCCAATGCAAAACTACACCGCAGTGAGCATATAAGAAACAGAAACAAACCTCTCCAAGTTTCACAATAGCCTCATAATCTATTTCTCCATGCTTGGCAATACCAGATGCGTGGATCTTGAGGATTTCCATTCTTGATTGTTCATTTGGCAATGGGATCTCAATCTTTCTATCTAACCTACCCGGACGGAGAAGTGCTGGATCAAGAACATCCGGCCTGTTGGTGGCCATTATCATTTTCACCTAATAATATTATTTCCCAAGTATCAGAGGATATTCCATTGAACAAAGAATATTGGGAGGCAAGTAAATTTCACAATGGTAACTAATACTCGCGATGATTTCATATTATAACCACTTCTGTGAAACCTAAGTTAGAAAGACAAAACACTTTGAACTATAGGTACCCCAACAAGTTTCACATCTCAGCTCGTGAAATAACTTAACCACACAGATTTATGCACGTGTAGTAATCTAAAACTATAGGTCATACCTTTCCAAGTTGGTCAAACCCATCAAGCTGGTTGAGTAACTCCATAAGTGTTCTTTGAATTTCACGATCAGCACTAGTTCCTTCGCTAAATCGGCGCCCACCAATAGCATCTATTTCATCCATGAAAATGATACAAGGCTAGCCCCGAAGAAGGAGAGTTAATAAAAGAAATTCATGAACTTCAATATAAAGTATATCAAGGTATAAGACAAGAGGAATAAGATGGTATTCTACCTGGTGTTCACGAGCATAGTTAAACATTTCTCGAATCAACCTAGCACTTTCTCCAATGTATTTGTCTATGATTGCACTTGATACAACCTGAACATGAAGGCAGAAAAAAAGAGAGTTTATTTAGAGCAGATAAGGCATAATAAGATTGAACACCAAACCACTTCAACAACCAAATCAAACCTTCAAGAAGTTGGCATCGATGTTGCTGGCAATAGCCCTTGCTAATAGAGTTTTTCCAGTACCCGGAGGTCCATACAGAAGGACACCCTGGAATGAGAGAAAAGCAAATTAGCCTCAATGGAATTTGAAGTGAGTTTCAATTCTTTTAGCCATAAGCATGGGATAGTTTGTGATAGCTAAAGAAAGGAGTGGAGAGAGAATTAAGTACCTTAGGAGGTTTAATCCCTACTCTGAGGAAAAGTTCAGGATTCATGAGCGGCAACTCAATAGACTCCCTAAGTTCCCTGATCTGATCACCTAAACCACCCACAGCCGAGTAACTAATGTTGCCTGGATCTTCATGCAACATGTTATAAACAACAGGATCGACCTATCATCAAAAAGGATAGCACAATGTTAAAGCCAGTACAAAACACACTCTTTTAAAAGAATAAGAAATAAGCAATTCCAAAAATCAAGCATACTTCACGGGGAAGGGCTCGCATAATCGTTAGCGTAGTCATATCCAAGACAACTCGAGTTCCTGAAGTCAGCTTTTCCTTGTCCACCTTGCTACGACAACCCACCACATAACGAGGGCCACTACTTGCCTTAACAATCACTAAAATTACACAAAGAAAACGTAGAAAAAATCCCACCTTTAGTTATTAAAAGCAAAAAGAAACACTTAGTATTCGAATCAAAAGCCATAGGTAGAGAGAGAGAGAGAGACAGGAAATTACATCGCTCATTATCAAGAGGACGTAGTACTTCTCCGATAATCTGGCCAACGCTTTGAAGAGACTTCAAATCATCCTCGGTTTTGTTGAATTCCTTTTTAGCTCCTCTTAAATTCTCCCTTGCTGCATACCCACAAGCAAAACCCAGTTTATAGAATCTCAACTGAACTATCAAAAAGTTCAATTAAGCTTTGAGATCGACTTCAAATTCACAAAATCAAGTGTAGAAACGGTGGAATCAATTCAATTCGGAACTCCAAAACCCCTAAAATCTCGTTTCAAGCAGACTAAATTCCCAAGGGTTCTAATGAGAACAAAGAGTAGGAGCGAACCCTAGATTCGATTTTGACTCAAGAGCTCAGGGAAACAAAAGAAGAGAGAGAGAGAGAGAGAATGAGGAAGATTTAGGTGGAAATCGAACCTGTGCGGACACGGGATTCGAGCTCTTTGTGATGAAGGAGCTTCTTCCGGTACTCAGTCACCGCAGCGGTACGGCGTCTAGCAGCGTCGTCTCCGTCGCTCATCTTCTTCTACAGATCTCAAAGTTCGACGACGACACAGGGCTATTTAATTTATCAATTGTTTTTTTTTTCTTTCTAATTTCTTCTTATAAAAAAGTGTTTTCTTGAGCAATGGGTTTTGTTAGATATCAAATAGGGGCTTTTGGGACCATAGACTATATGTATTTCTGGTCTAAATATTATTCTTCCGTTTTTTTTTTTTTGCCGTTAATAGAAAAGTTTTTTTAACATAATCGATCCCATAAGAGTTTTCAACTACTCATTAAGGGCATGGGAAGATATATTTTTAGAGTTGTAAAATTTTTTAATTAATATAATTTGTATTTTTGGTTGAATAAGAACTTTGGGTATTATAATTAAAATGTACCCCTCCAATGGTAGGTTCTAATATTGAGTCTCTAAATTTGAATTTTTTTTTTTTGAAAATAAAAAAATAAAGTACAATATGAAATTAAAATTATTGCATGTATCATGTTTCAGCAAATCCATATAGAGAAACAACAACAATCAAAACCAAAATCTCAAACTTCACTTATGAACTGTGTTGATGATAGATACAAAACCTTAAGCGTCTGAGTTGTCTTCATCATTCTTCAAACCATCTCTGATCTGCACATACAGAATTAGAAGAAACCATCATTAATTATGAATTAAAACAGCAACACCAATGAAAACCATGAACAAACCTTAACGCCTTTTACTTCTGTTGATGATAGTGGTGTCCACAATTTTGGACAGCTTCCAAATAGGTTGGCTGCAATGAATTAAAAAAGAAGAAGATTATTATTGGTTGAATAAACTTGAAACAGAACAAAGTAAAGAAAGGAAAAGAGGATACTGAGATTACTTACGGAGCAAGAAGAGAGAATTTTCCATCGGAGGAAAGGGAACCATATAATATCTCCATCTAGCGAAGCTAGCAGCAACAAAAACCATAATAGAATAAAATATATCAGTATCTCTATCTGATCTAAATTGTGTAACAAAGAATAAACTTTAAAAAGGGGAATAAGACTCACACTTATGGATGGAGAATTCGAAGTGGACAAGGAAGACGTATTGTATTGAGTCAAAGACCATCAATCACTAGAAGAAGTCTGATGTTGTTATCGTGAGCATTCTCATCGGCCAAGTTTTTATTATGAAACTGAATTCATACTTTAAAGTTCAAACCATATCTCTTTGAACTGCACATTGAATCAGAAGAACCATCGTTAATTTTTGAAGTCTGAAATAACAGCCTAAGTTCAAAGCCTAAATCGCAAGTGTTTAATTATTAAAATCCAAGTGAAAAGAAGCTTCATAATACCTGCTTAGTCAGACACTTCTTTTGTTAAAGCAATTGCAGATGTCTCTATGTATGCTGGCTGGTTACTAAGCCCTCCCTTGCCAATGTTTAAAGATGAAAGTCTTGCAAGAGAAAGAAAAGATAATAAGTTCCAGGTAGATTAACAAAACAAATTCATTAAGCTATGATCAGTCTGTTCTAAAGTGATGAAGACTAGAAAAAGGCATCATCATCGTCGGTAATAATGGCAAGAAAGAGAGCCTTGCATATATCATCTTCCATCTAATCCATATAGAGAAACAACAACAAACAATTGTGGTGTTGATGATAGAAATATCACAGTCTACACTTATGGATTGTGGTGTTAATGATAGAAATATCACATTCTACACTTATGGATTGTGGTGTTGATGATAGAAACAAAACCTAAGCAGTCAGAGTCTTCTTCTTCATCGTTATTCAAACTAATATGCAAATAGAGAATTAGAAGAAACCATCGTTAGTTATCAAGTCTGAATCAAAAACAGCAACATCAATGAGAAAACCAGAAAAGTGGGGAATTTGACCTTCTCCTTTGATCCAAGTTCTAGTAACGGCAATGATATTCCAATAAAATGCAAATCGAAGAACCCTAATTTGCGAACAGAACTCAACAACCCTAATCCGTTTAACTAATCACAAATTCATACTATTAAAAAGACAAACTTACCAGCCGATTCCAATTCTTCAATCTCATCCGAATCAATCGACTCCAAAATCAAATCTCAACCAATTTAATCTCGGAGTCGATTCAGTATCCTCCGAATGGCCTCCGCAGGTTCAATATCCTCATCATCGGATCTCCTCTAAACCCAATCTCCTTTGATTACATAGCCTTTCATTCAATCGCCTACCTTTCACAATTTTGGTGTTCGACCGAGAGAGAGAGTAAGAGAGAGAGTAAGAGAGAGAGCAAGAGATGATATATTCGATCCGAAAAAAAAAAAACCTACTTCTATTATTCTCTTTCTCTTTAGTGAACAGAAGGGTGACACGTACAGTCTCTTATTCCACAAAAGATGTTGTTAAATAAGAGGCTCTCTTATAATTTTTTGTTTTCTTTAATTTTTTTTTTTTGTTAGTATTGCACTAAAGCTGCGTTACAACCCCCATTGGGGAAGACCTAAGACACAAACAAAACAAAACACTTCTACTACTAGTCTACTAGCCATTACCCTACTCATACTCAATTGTTATTAACTATACTTCTTTGTCACCAATAAGCGGATCAGACCTCTCTCTGAAATTTCCGGCAGAACCCAGGGACCCATTTATAGTAATCCAAAAAGAGAATGCAACAAGTTGTAAAGAAAATGAAACCACCCGAAGCTAGAGTCCATCTGCCAAATTACTAGATACAGACTGAAGAGGAGGAATAACTTTCTAGTAACAAAAACAGCAGCTTGCGGGCTTGTCTATTATCTCTCAGTCGAGGACTTTTGAATCCAAGAATACGATCCTCCATATCTTGGATATGATTAATTAGACGGACCAGACCATCCTCACCCCATGTTAGATTTATAGCAATATGAACCAAATTAAGAACTCTGTTATACATCTAAGTCAAAACCCATGCCCCATGGCTTGGAAACCATCAAGTCACATCCAACCACCTTCTTCTATTTTTAAATTCTTTCTTGATTCAATCGAAAATTGTTTTGTAAAACAGTACAAAGTTGTCAAACAAAAACATCATGTGATTCCAACAAACCAAAAAAAAATGGTTCCTTCAAGAATCAAACTTGTAATTTTAGCTTCAAAAATTGTAGGATTACATGTGGTACATTATGTACCTTTAATGTCAAAAGATTATTGAAAAGAAGTTCTGGAAAAAGATTTACTTATAGGGAATGCGAGATCATCTTAATGATATATATTTTCTTAAATTGTAACAGTTGCCTAATCTACTCAAATTATGGCTATAACCTCAACAAATTTCATTTGCGTAAATCCCAATGGGAGTAATTACCGTGTTGGTAGCTAGCTTTGTGTTCAAAGTTTGGGCACTCACAATATTGATAATGTTAGGTTAATGTCAAATGGTATAGGCATGGATTGCAGCTTCCGACCTAAATCTATACTAGTATTTTTGCAGCAATTTTTGCTCAAAAATGTTTTTTTGGAAAGTTTTTACATTTAATACTATTTAATGCATATATTCATATCCAAATAAGTTTAGCTAACTTTCTCTACTATCCTTATAACCAAACACAACTAAAATATTTTAAATATCCATATATATATATAATGTTCTATAATTAATATAGATGTTTAGAAGATTTATTCCAGATTAAAAAATAATATTCTCCAATCATACCTTTTTGATTTTAAAATTTAAATGTAGTGAATCATCATATAATACATAAATTTAATAAAAGATGTATTTCTCCTGCATATATTGTGATTTGAATTTTTTAAAACAAACATATATTACTCAATTAATATAAAAATTGTGTGTTCAACATACATATATAGTTAATTTACTGTATATAGTAAATTATAAAATTTTAAGAAGTTTATAATTTATAACTAATATATCTAAACTTAATAAAAAATTAAAACTAAAAATATTTAAACATATTAAATTTTCAAAATTACAGAACCGAGTTATATTACATGACGGGTTATATAACATTACAGGATTAAACTAATAATACTAAAAAATAAACTATCAGTAATATGATATTTCAATACGGGCTAAATCCTCATTTTAATGTTTTAACAACACCAACATAAAATATGTCAAATCAAATGATTTAATTAAGATTGTAGTAAAGAAAAATTATTGTGCGGTATACCACGGTTTATATATTAAATGACTAAAATTAATAAAAGAGTATATTAGCAAAATTAGTATTAAAATAGTACATTAACAAAAAAAAATTTAAAAAAAACTTGGTCCGCAGTGTACCGCGGGTCATAATCTAGTTCTATGTTATTTTACGAGTAGTATTAGAGACATCCACTCTCTTGGAAAATATCAAGATTTTTTACATGTTTGTTTGTTTCTTTAAAGATGAATCGAGCATCTTATTAACTTGAGAGGAAAAATAAAATAAGATGTATTTCTCATTCATCAAAAACTATGAAAAGTAGAATCTTTCTATACATGACTACAAAATATAAATACTGAGGTTCAGATCAAATCTTAAAAAATCGCTAAAAATTGTACTCCCTCCGTTTATTTTTATTTGTCGTTATGGAGCTTTGCATATAAATTAAAAAAATAGTTTAATGTTCTATTATACCCTTGTTTGACTATTAGAATTCTAAAGAATTTCTTTTTTTATTTATTTAATAAGGGGCAAATGAGATAATATTTTACTAAAAATGACATTGGAAAACGAGAACGACAACTAAACTGAAACAAAAAATTAGGCCTAGAATAACAAGTATTTTAAAATGGAGGGAGTATAATTATTACTTAGAATTAATAGACATCTTTAATTTTTAATTAGCGTATAGATTTAAGAAGTAAGTCCCTAATGGCATGCAATTTGTGAGATTTAGGTAGAATCTTATTAAACGAGAAAAGAATGATTTTTAGTAAATAAAGAAATTTAATATTCTGAATTTATATTTTACGACTATATAGATGAACCTGAGCTTCTATTTATAATAATTAACGTTAATATATGTAGCCATCGAATTTATTATTGTTTTCATATCCACCCAAAACTCATTAAACCTCTTTCTTGATCTGAAATCGACAATCATGAGTCTCTAATAATGAGTCAAGATGTGATCACCAAAATTCTTTGACATTGTTTGGTGTAGGTACGTAATTCAATTGTAATAGAGAGCGTATAAGATTATGTGCTTTTCCATTTCAAATTAGGAAGAACCAATTTTGTATTGGACTATTTTGTATTTGACTATATTTGAAGTAAAGTATGATGAATAAATAAATTTCTCTTTTTCACATTTATGTTTGACAGGGTAAATTGCGCAAAAAAAACTTCATATATCACTTGATTTTCTACTTACATAAAGAGTTAAAGATTGAAGCTTGTAAATTGTGATGTAGAATGTTATTTTGTACCGGTGTTTTTCCCTGGTTAATGGTATGTTTGATATGGTCCTCCCAAGGAACCGGCACCTTCGAGTTGGTTGATAGAGATACCATGATTCTAAAGATAATGAAGCTTTGAGAATAAGGATGGTGGAATGAATGGTTGCACAAGAGTTGCGGAAAGACTCTTGATATACAGGTTTGATCTTTCAGCCTCGCACCAAAAAGATCGGATCTCTCAGCCTCGCACCAAGCAGATCGGGGTTTTGACTATTGGAATCACACCAAGTAGTCGGTTTTGATTGATGGAATCACACCAAGCAATCGGTTTTGTTCACAAAGAACAGAAGAGAATCACTCTAAAAAAGAAAAAGTTTTGCTAAAAAGTTGGATGATTATTTTATTGATCTTACATGAGTTTATATAGGAAAGAAAACTTGGTAACAAAGCCAAGTACTTATTATTCTTAAAGACTAAAAACATTAAAGATAGATAGTTGAATGAAGACTAAAAACATTAAAGATAGATAGTTATTATTCTTAAAGACTAAAAACATTAAAGATAGATAGTTGAATGAAGACTAAAAACATTAAAGATAGATAGTTATTATTCTTAAAGACTAAAAACATTAAAGATAGATAGTTGAATGAAGATTCAACTTTTGGTGCATGTATTCCTTCCCAAGGTGACTCTTGAACTTATTTTCGTCACTTTTCTTGGACCACAAAATAAAGGGATTATTGTGGGCTTTCTTGGACTTGAATTACGCTCAAAGTGGGCTGGACTTGATATGTATCATCCCCAAAATAATTTTCCATGCTCTCTTTTGCCATAAGCTCTTGTATTAGCCCATTAAGTATCTCCTTGATCTTTTAACTCTCTTTGACTCCTTGATCCAATTTGCTGATGAGAAACAGCATGGGCTGTATCATTTCTTCATCTTGGGCTTAGTAGAAAACAACTCCTGGTTGCCAAACATAATACTGGAAGCTCCTAAACCAATTGGACCTAAAACTCTTCAAGTGTAGAACTAGATCGAACCTTATTACCTCCTTTGGAAAATGGGGCCTTACCTTGTAGTTTGTTGGGAAAATATTGTGTTCTTGGGATTTTTGGAAACCTAAGAGATCCATTGACATCCTCCAAGTGGTTTCGTGTCGAAATTGTTGCTGAGTTGATCTGTGTGACACGATCTTTGGCTCATATGCGAAACTGGGACTAGGACAGATCCACTGACTTGAAATATCCATATCTTTCACATATGAAATGATCTTAATGTGATTCCAATTCTCAGTGATTCCATGATGGATCAAGATTCCAGAACGGTTTGTTTCATAGTTTGAATACTTCTGGATTGATCGGAATCCTCCTTTCCATGCTCGTAGGTTGAAGTCGCGTAGTCATGAATTCACCGGAGTTGTAAAATGAATAACTCTTTCATCTGAACTCTGATTGGACTGATTCCACCTCGAGATATGCTCTAGATGAGGTAAGAATGTATCCCAAATAGTGTTTTGGCTGGAATAGTTGATATGTGACTTCGTTTGTGTTGAACAAGACTCAAGAGTCGTCTTGGATGGTCTCATGATCATATCAATGTTCACACTGTATAAAAATAAGATATTTAATTTCTATATGTCATTTTTACTAAACTATACTCCCCTATGTTTTAACCTGAACATGTCTTTGAGATGAACCAAGTACCAAGACATGTTCATCGAGGTTCTTTCTCATTCTTCTTTATGATAAGTATTGAGAGAAAGGATCTTGATGTTGAGCTGGCAGCAGAAAGGAAGAGAAGGAGAAGTTAGTTAGCAGATCATGAGGATCACTATAAATAGAAGAGAGAGTGTTTAGTAAAGATCATCCTGCGTCATCTGATTGTGAGAGTTTGTTAGAGAGCCTGCGTGCTCTGTTCATGGTGATAGGAGAGGAGCACTGTAACTCCTATCTTATCAGTTAGGGTTCATCGTTGTATTAGAGATTGAGAAGAGATAAGAGAGAAGAGATCACACCTTCAAACTTATCAAATGGTGCTTTCGTGGTCACAGATCGAAACAACCGCCATGGATCTCGTTGCAATTCCAATTTTCATAGGTGCGAGATCTGATTTGCGTCCTTGGCTTGATTGGATGGAGAATCGTTTTGTGTTGGGAGATTACACAGATTTTGAGAGATTACACTTTGCACATGGCTTCATCGAAGGCGACGCAGACGAGTTTGTTCGTGATGTTGAATCGGGAAGGCCTTACCAGAGTTGGCACGCGATGAAGGGATCATTATTGTGTGCTTTTGGTACCTATGACGATCCTGAGCAAATCGCCTCTGAATTGGAGCGAGAACGAAGTTGGGAGGAGTTCCAATGCTCGTTTCAGACGAAGCGATCGTATCAACAATGATCTTCTGCGAAACTACACATAGCAAAGACTGTTGCGGAGAAACTGATTGAAGTCTTGGAGAAGAAGAAAGAAACATATAGCGACGTGGATTTGTGTTTTGAAAGGCAATCGCTGGACGGGGATGTTGAGAAATTAATCGGTTTAATATTGGGTTAAAGTATAATTGGTATCTTGTAAATACACAATTTATAAATTAACCACAAATATATAAGCCAACTAAATAAAACACTCTTATATTTATTTGTAAATCACTCACAATACAAAGTTTATAACTTATAGTAAAAACACTCAAATCTCACACCACTCGTTATTTTTCCAAACCTCACACACTCTCTTATTTATATGTTGCTTAGTATTGCAACTTCTCTTTATTATATTGGATGCTATGGGATGATTTGCTCTCGCTTGATCTCTCTCTATTTATAGGAAGCTTGCAGCCCACTTTTGTTGACAAACATAACAACCACCACTTCTTATTTCAACAATAGAAGCACCGTCCTATTTAATTACCTTCTCTTTTTGACTTTCAGTAAATCTTTGTAGCACATGTGAAAGTGATGATGAATTACTTTTAACACTCCCCCTCATTATCAACTTTCCTTGTGCGTGTAGTCATTCCAAGTAACATTCGAAATCCGATAACCTTAGATGCAGATAAGCTTTTTGTAAAGATGTCTGCAACCTGATCTTGTGTCTTGATTGGTTTCATGACAATATCTCCTTGAAGTACCTTTTCTCGCAAGAAATGATAATGTACCTCCACATGTTTTGTTCGAGCATGAAAAACAGGATTTTCGGCTAAACGAACTGCTGACAGGTTGTCACAGTGTAATGGAACTCCATCTTCTATCGGTTGGTTTAAATCTTTCATGAGTTGAGTCAACCAAGCACATTCTTGTGTTGCCATTGCTCCTGCTCTATATTCTGCTTCTGTGGTTGAAAGAGAAACGGTAGGTTGTCTCTTACTGCACCATGATATAGCTCCAGAACCAAGGTTAAATACATATCCAGTAGTTGACCTCCGAGTGTCATGATCTCCAGCATAGTCAGCATCGCAATAACCATTGAGCTTACTTTGTACTCCTTTCTTGTAAAGGAGTCCCCAATCAATCGTGCCTTTGATATATCTCAAGATTCTTTTAACTGCTTCAAGGTGTGGTTTCTTCGGTTTCTGCATGAACCTGCTAACAACGCCTACAGCGAAAGTTATGTCGGGTCTAGAAAGAGTAAGATAGATAAGACTACCTACGATTTGTCGATACATTGTTGTATCATCCAAGTCTTTTCCATCATAGGCACACAACTTCAAATTTGGCTCCATTGGTGTAGTGATTGGTTTACACTCAGCTAACCCAAACTTCTGAATGAGATCTCTTGCATATTTCTGTTGACCAAGAAATATGCCGTCTTTTGTTCTTTCAACTTCCAATCCTAGGAAGTGATTTAATTCACCAAGTTCTTTCATTTGAAATCGAACAAACAAGTTTTCCCTTGTCCTTTGAATCTCGCCCGTGTCATCTCCGGTGATGATTATATCATCGACATATACAAGAATAATTGATAATTTTTCTCCTTGAATCTTCACGAACAGACTCGAATCTGATGGGGCAACATGATAACCACTTTGGACTAAAAACTCCGCAATCTTCCCGTACCATGCTCTAGGCGCCTGCTTTAAACCATACAAAGCCTTCTTTAATTTGCACACATACTCTGGTTTTTCGTGATTTACGAATCCTTGGGGTTGATCAATATAAATTTCACGATCAAGTTCTCCATTTAGAAAAGCGTTCTTCACATCCATCTGCCATAAATTCCATGACTTACTTGCGGCTAGTGCTAGTAGCACACGAACTGTGGTTATCTTTGCCACTGGACTAAATGTCTCATCATAGTCTATACCATACTCTTGAGAAAATCCACGTACAACTAATCGGGCCTTGTATCGTTCGATTGTACCGTCTGGAAGAGTTTTCAGCTTGTAAACCCATTTGCAGGATATTGGTTTAACACCTTCCGGTTTAGGCACTAAATTCCAAGTTTGATTTTGTTTTAGTGCCAAAATTTCTTCTTCCATAGCTTTTCTCCATTCTGGATTCCTTGACGCTTCTTCGAATGTAGTTGGCTCTTTAACTTCAGCATACGCAGCATTTATGTACTTTGGATTTTTACGTCTTTCTCTTATAGACCTTCGTAGTTGAGGTTGTACTGGCTCCACTTGTTGTTCTTCTTGTTGAGTGGTCTCCACTTCATTTGGTGTTTCATGAACACCTGTTTTCCAAGGGCTTCTTGACTTGGATCCAACGTTCGATTGAGGTGACGGTAACTGTTCTTCTGTGTCTTCATTGCCAGGAGACGATTCTAGTTGTAACTTCGTTTGTAATTTTTCTTGCAACTCATGCGTATCTGGTAAAGCTACCTTGTTTGCCCACCACGAAGATGCCTCATCGAATACAACATTTCGTGAGACATATATCTTGTTTGTATTGGGATCACAACATCTCCAGCCTTTCTTTTGTTCGTCGTATCCCACAAAAATGCAGCGAATGGCCTTCTTGTCAAATTTACTGCGATCTTCATCGGCAATAAAAACATAGCACACACATCCAAATACTCGAAAGTAACTGACCGTTGGTTTCACATCATATAACTTCTGAAATGGTGAAACAAACTCCAATCTTGGTTGTGGCAGCCTATTGGTGATATAAACACCCGTCTTCATGCATTCTGCCCAAAATCTTGTATCAACGTTCTTAGCGTGCAGAAGACTTCGACAAATTTCTGCGAGGTGGCGATTCTTTCTTTCGGCTACTCCATTTTGTTGTGGAGTTTTTGCACAAGTGAGTTGTCTCCGAATATTAACCTCCTTAAGGTAGTTGTTAAACTCGTTTGAAGTGTATTCTCCTCCATTATCAGTGCGTAGGCACTTGATCGTTTTACCGAGCTCACGTTCTACTGTGGTCTTGAATTCTTTAAATTTTTCTAAAGCCTCATCTTTATGCTTTAGAAAATAAACCCATACGTATCTTGAAAAATCATCAATAAAGGTTATCAAATATTGATAACCACGTGTTGATGGTTGTTTGATTTTTCCCAGCAAATCTGAATGAACCAGCTCCAACGGCTCCTTAGCTTTAAAATTTGAATCCTTGTAAGGCAATTGATGTGCCTTACCATATTGGCATCCTGCGCACACAATCTCATGGTTCATCTCAAGTTGTGGGAGTCCCTTCAACATCGACTTCTGCATCATAATCTTTAATTTGCTGTAATTGACATGTCCGAGTCGTGCATGCCACAAGTCGCCAGTGTCACTTCTCCTCGTTTTTTCAACATAGGCTTCTTCTGCTGACATCACATAAATAGCCCTCATTTTTGGTCCTTCTATGAACGGTGTGCCAATAATTTTTAATTCTCGATACACCTTCACATCTTCTGGACCAAACAGTACGTAGTTGCCTGCACTTGTGAGTTGGGGTACGGATAACAGGTTCTTCTTCATTCCTGGGACATGGTAAACATTTCGAAGTTGAATTTCTTCATGTCCATTCTTTTGTGGTAGATTTGTCTCACCAACATGGGCTATTGGCAATTGTGTGTTATCAGCTGTTATAATAACACGATCTCCATTGTATTTTGTGATGTTCACTAATTTTGACACATCTCCTGTCATATGATTTGAACACCCAGAGTCAACGATCCAATCATTTTTGTAGTCGACTGAGTGATCGCATACAGCGGTGAGTGCAAATTCTTTTATTGAGTCTTCCTCTCTTCCATCATCAAGATCCACTTCCTCCGCAAAGAAAGAAGTTTCAAACTCCCAATCTTCTTCTCCATGTCCTTCATTCTTTGAACTTGTGGCAGCATTTCCTTCAACTTTCTTTGACCAACAATTTCTTGCATAATGTCCCTTCTTGCCACAATGGTAACATGCATCACTTTCATTATTATTTTGTTGCCATCGATTCTGACCACCTTGATTATTTTGAGCTCCTCGAGCTCCCCCTGATTGGAAACTTCTCTCATGGTTTCCTTGAGCATCTCGTTCTTGTCCGTTGAATCTCCCGGTACCACGTCCGCGTCCTCGACCGCGACCTCGACCACGTCCTCGACCACGACCATAACCATAACCTTGGTCATTTCTCTTATTGGTGAATAAAGCTGTCTCTTCACCATTGGTTGGTCGGCTAAGTGTGGGTTTATCTAGATCCTCCTCATTCATTAGCAAATTCTCTAGATCTGCTAAAGTTGGCTCGGTAGCCCAGCCCCGAGTTGCCGTAATAATACTCTTGTATTCTGGCTTCAGACCATGAATGATAATTCTTTTCATTCTTGTCTGAGTAATAGAATTTTCAGGATCTAGTTTAGAAATCTCATCACAAAGAGACTTCACTTTTGAAAAATATTGACTCACGGTCATATTCTTCTGGGAGATAGACAAAAGCTCATTCTCAAGCCTTTGTAATTTTGCGTCATTCTTCTTCGCAAAGATTGCCGTCAATATGTCCCAAGCTTCTTTTGGTGTTCGGGCATCTTTAATCCGTTGTAGAAAATCTTCTTCTACAGCCACGGTTAAAGCATACATGGCTTTACCAGCCTTGACCTTCCACTTCTTTAAGGCGTCATGATCACTCGTTGGTCTTTGAGGTGCAGCATCTTGTCGTACCGGTGTTGAGGTTGAGGTGTCGGAAGTTGTATCTGTGCTTCTTGCTTCTCTTGGTGGTGTCGTCTCAGCTCCGTTAACGATATCCCATAAATCTTGTCCGAGCAAATAAAACTTCATGCGAGTACTCCATGACCCATAATTGTTGTTATTGAGCTTCTCAATAGAGGTAGTAAAATCCGTCATGATTTTACCAAAAGCTTCCAAATAACAACTAAACAAATATATATTAGAGTTGGTCGGATCGACTTCGCTCTGATACCAAATGTTGAGAAATTAATCGGTTTAATATTGGGTTAAAGTATAATTGGTATCTTGTAAATACACAATTTATAAATTAACCACAAATATATAAGCCAACTAAATAAAACACTCTTATATTTATTTGTAAATCACTCACAATACAAAGTTTATAACTTATAGTAAAAACACTCAAATCTCACACCACTCGTTATTTTTCCAAACCTCACACACTCTCTTATTTATATGTTGCTTAGTATTGCAACTTCTCTTTATTATATTGGATGCTATGGGATGATTTGCTCTCGCTTGATCTCTCTCTATTTATAGGAAGCTTGCAGCCCACTTTTGTTGACAAACATAACAACCACCACTTCTTATTTCAACAATAGAAGCACCGTCCTATTTAATTACCTTCTCTTTTTGACTTTCAGTAAATCTTTGTAGCACATGTGAAAGTGATGATGAATTACTTTTAACAGGGGAACACACTGCAATTGCAAACACGATTTTGTCATCACCGCAGGTAAACGTTTCTGATTCAGGGCTCAACATATCATTGGAACATCAGAAAGATAATTTAATTTTGAGGAAGGGGGAATCAACGTTGATGATAAGCTATGGAGATGGTTTGATCAAGCCAGCCGAAATACCTATTTTCAATGGATTTTATCCGTGTATTTGGATTTCAAAGGTTGAAAGATTCTTTCGTTTTTCTCAAAATAATGACGTGGAGAAGATACGTTTGGTGTCGTCGCACTTGGAAGGAGATGCTTTGAGTTGGTTTAAGCATGTATCTTTCACAAATTGGAAAGATTTCAAGTCACAATTGTATGTTCGGTTTGGAAACATCAATCCTCGAGGCCCTCCGATACAAACTTCTGCTTATGAAGTGGTTTTGGTAAAATATTCAATGCAAGAGTCAAATTCAGCTAAGAAAGAGAATAACTTCCCTGAAGAGAAACCTTTGACTGAGAAAGAGGAATCTGTTTGTGTGAAGAAATTGTCTCATCAACAAGCTTCAGACTTGGAAGTAGCTGGCAAAAGATTTCGGGAAAACATTAAGATGGCTTCGGTAAAAGAAAAAGAACGACTGAAATCAGAGAAGAAGAGGAGATTTTTGAAAGCTTGGAGGTTTAAATTCAAAGATAACAAGTCAGAGTCAAGAAAATTGATCAAACATCAACTCTTTTCTAGTGAAGATGGTAAGTCCATCGGTTTTTTTTTACATGCTACAGTTAGATTAGTGCAGAGGAGGAGAAGGTTTCAGAGCCTTAAAAGGCGGAAGCAAGCTGCCATGTCATTGGTGATGTCCAACTTGAGGATGATGCAAGTTTCAAAAGGGCTGAAACAGCTTATTTATGGGGATATGCAGCCATTGCAACATGCCATTGGCGGAGTAAATCAGCATTTGGTTCTAGATGAAGCCGGATCACAAGAGCATGCTATTACAAAAGTTGATTCTGTTTTGGTAAATTCAACTAGTGTTAATGTGAAGATTGTTGATAAGGCACAAGAAGATAGAGTGTGTTTAGTAGGTGACTGGAATTCTTTCTTTTCGGTTTGGCATCGTTGGCGAAACATGGACTTGTATCAAATTTGCTGGCTGAATCAGCAATCTCTACAACAAATTAAGGAGAAGACTTCAATCCAGAATGACGGAGGTACTCATGAGGAATCGATTACACAATTATCTCACCAGTTTGTGGCACTTTCACATCTTCAGGTACCAATCTCTACTTTGGAACCTAGCCATAGAAATCGAAGTGCCTATCTAGGTGTTCTTGAGCGTTTTCCATCTGCTAGTATGAGGAAAACTAGTGCTTAGTCACTATATGGTCTTGAATGTGTCAATGGCAAGCAACATACATACCATGTGTTTGATGGATTGTGTGTGAGAAGAAAAAGATTAAATCACCAGAGGAAGCTGAGTTTGTCTCCCAAAACCTGGATGTTTAAGTTCAAAACAAGAAATCTGGAGCAAAATACGAGAATGGGACAGAGGAACAAGTCACATAAGCCAAGGTTGCGGTTCACAAGGATGTTAAGATGGGACTCAAGAAGCATGCCACATCTTCTTAGCGTGTATATGCAGCTCATGAACAAGAAACATGAAAGAGAGCATGGAAACAAAATGTTCCCTATACACCAAACTTTCCAAGCTCTAGTTGAAGTGGCAGTTCTTCATACGGAGGGACAGCAACAGGTATTGGAACAGTTTGGTGACACACTTGGTGAAAAGGATAGACTAGTGTTGCACTCTAATCTTAGAGATGAGGTCTTACAATCAGTTAAATGGAGGAACGAGTGTGACCTGCAAGCTAGGACAGCACCATCGTTGGTTTTTGGATATGGGTTTGCTGTCATACAAAGAGCGATGCAATGGATTTTTAAGAAACATAAGTTTCGTAAGAGCTGGAACTTCAAGTACAAATAGCAGGAATACAAGCGAGGCAAGTCCAACAGCTTGAGGACAAGCTGCATTTCAAAGGGGGAGAAACTAAGAGTTTGAGAAAGACAGTTGTTTGTGAGCTACTAAGCAGCTTGTGGGCAAGCTGTTTAAAACGGGGGAATATTGATAAGTATTGAGAGAAAGGAGCTTGATGTTGAGCTGGCAGCAGAAAGGAAGAGAAGGAGAAGTTAGTTAGCAGATCATGAGGATCACTATAAATAGAAGAGAGAGTGTTTAGTAAAAATCATCCTACGTGATCAGATTGTGAGATTTTGTTCGAGAGCCTGCGTGCTCTGTTCATGGTGATAGGAGAGGAGCATTGTAACTCTTATCTTATCAGTTAGGGTTCATCGTTGTATTAGGGATTGAGAAGAGATAAGAGAGAAGAGATCACACCTTCAAATTTATCGCTTTATCGGTTGTCAAAAAATTCAGACTCCTGAACAAAGAATAAAACAAGAGAACATACACTTGTTCGTTTCTCAAACTCAATCTCTAAAGAACCAATTCCATTTCTGGTTACTCGAGTACTCTTGAGGACTAACTCAACACTCCCCTTTTGTCAAAGCGGCTTTTGGAAACAAACCTGAAGGAAGGACTGAAGTTTCGCTCGATTTTTTACCCCGGGGAAGGGTAAAGATTGAAGTTTGTGATGCAAGTCATGAGATCTTGATTTGTATTAATGATCGTCCGGTTAATGATCTCTAAACTTGACAAGCTACGAAGGAAAGCTTGGGATTATTAGTTCGAGATTGAAGGAAAAGAAGTGGAGTATGAGGAGATATGGGTTTTGGATACTAGTTTTGGGAGTTCTTAGGTAAATGTGAAAGAGATTAAAATAATGGACTCAAAACCGTGGGGTTCTTAAGCAACGACGTCGTAGCACTCGCTGATATAGTGATATGAATCAAATTTGCCTATCTCTCATAAATTACAAACAAGGACTCCAAAATTCTCTCCTTACCATATTCGACCATTATTTATTTTCCTATTCCGATTACTAGAGAGTTGAATTTAAAGGATGATCCAACGGCTCTGCTGAATATGAAAAGTCACAATGTGAGGAGGAAAATTGAGAAAGTCCACTTTCATGTTTATGAATCTTTAGTTTTTTATTCCTTAAATATTATATAAACAACTCTTAAACATACCAAATTTTTAATGAGTTCACTCCTTCAAACAACGAACGGTACATTTTCATTCATAAAGTTGTTTAACTAGATCACTAACATATTGAAAAAACATCACACGACGACTTATTTCTTCATCGACCGCCATTAATACAATAATATGCTGAAAACAAAGTTTTTGTTTTGTTTTTAATTAATCACATGACAACTCTTTCTGATCTCACCATTAAAACCAGTAAGAGGTTGAATGTTCCCCATGTTAACCATCGACCTTGCGAATTGTTGGAAGAAAAGGCTCTCGTCTTCTGCGTAAGCTTTAACTAATGCAGCAGTCTTGCCTACGTTGCCAGTGAGAAGCACTTCATCTGATGTCAATAAGCCTTTGCCCCATAGGAGGAGCTTGAAATATGTGTTGTCGAATCTAGCAGGAGAGGCTAAGTCTAGAGGTGAAATGTTGTTGTCGCCGCCAGATGGTGGACAGATCGATCTTAAACCATAGTAGTAGGATCTTTCTAGTGTCTCGTCTGGTTGGTTATTACCGTTTTGATTGTATAGCCTTTGTTTGAACGTTGTGCATCTCGCTACTCCAATCGTATGTCCTCCTACAAGATTTTGGTTTTATTCAGTTTCATGTTCGGTTTGGTTTCTATTCAGTGTAAAAATGTTATTATAACAAAAGAAGAATAATACCTGATAGGGAAACAAGGTCTTCTTCGTTCAAACCTTTGCGTTGGAACATGTTTAAGAGGTTCTGAATAGTGGAGTTTGGTGCAGGAATGTTCGTGTTTGCGCCGTTGAGGCTCGCTGTCCTCGAGTCTCTTCTCCCTAGTGGAAGCTCCCATGATGGTCCACCGCTCTGTATTGAACCACAAAAATCAGAAAAACTAAGCTATTAAAGTCGTAAGTGCACAAATAGGTTCTCTTGAAGGTCTCTTTATTTTACCAGTACAGTTGAGCCACGGGCAGCAAGAGCTAGAATGTCGGCACAGGAGACGACTTGAGGGCAAACTTGCTCTAGTTTGGCTTTGATCTCATCTATGACTTGAAACCCTCTAATGGAGTTCTTGTTTGGTCCTGCATTCTTTTCACTTCTTATGGTAGCACTATCATCCAACAGGATTGATGCATCACATCCCTGTTTACACGCAAAGTGTTTAACTGTTAAGCTAATGATACACATAAAGGGGGGGAAAAAAAGGTCATCATGACTTTTACCTGGACGAAGCAGTCGTGGAAGTGAAGTCTGAGTAAAGATGCTGCCATTCTTGGCTCTTTAGCTATGGCTTTTTCAAGTACAGTCATGACAATCTCATCAGCTTGTGGGCAAGAGAACTGGTAGAATTGTGGGTAAAGACTTGAGGAAAAAGTTCCTCCTATGGGGCGATTACTTCTCCATCCAAATCCTAGACCTGGATGAGCAACAACAATATCAAAGGAGAACATGGCAAAGAGAACAAGACCAGGAATAAGCATTGAGATAGCCATTTTTGTTACTTGAGTGTTTTTGATTTGAGATAATAGTAGAGTGGTGGGTGTTTTATACTTGAAGAGATTTTCAAAAAGCTAACTGCTCCCAGTTTACCAAATCCTATAATATAAATTGTAAGTTAAGGAGAGAGACATGGTCAACTTATCCTTAACATACCTCCTCTTTGTCTTTTTTTGCAGTCTTGTACCAACTCCAAGAACGAAATACATGTGCCTAACTTTCACATGTGATCCCAACAAAAACGCCTTGTACCACTGTTAGGTAAAGTCTTTCAACCATAAGCATCTGCACAATCTAACCTCCTTGTGTGTTCTATCATTCTATGAGAGTTGAACATTGAAAATGATAAGTGAACTGCTACACTGAGAAACAACTCTTTACCAAATAAAGATTTCCTTCATTTTATTATCTACAAAATAAGACATTAAGCAAGTTATATCCACTCTGCATCTGAGTCGTTTGGTTACGAAACAAGACCAGAGCAATATAATACCTACATACAGTTTGGTTCAATGCTACAGAATATTTAATTATGTTTTGACCCAAGTGTTTCATGGTCTGCTTCAGAATGGATTCTCTATTTGGTTACTAACCATATAAACTGCTTCAACAAAAAGAAAACATCAAAAGAGACGTTAAAAGTTCAGAACCGATGGTACAAATGTTGTTATAGCGACACAGTTTTGTGTCTGGTATAGAAAAAATAACACTGTTTTGTTCAAAGCTTTTAACTTAAGAAAGGAGCTACAAAACCCTAACACTTTGTTACTTTTTCAGAAAGTGCCTACTCGTTCAAAATAAGCAACGATGTTGAGAATCTGATAGCTACAAACCAAACAAATGCATTGCCAGCGATCAGAAACCCACCATCATGATTTGTATCATCATCACTCACTTTTCTTGGATCCATCGCTTCCATAAGTGGGATTCGAGGTTTCAGATGAAGCTAAACTAGAGCTGTTAGCAGATTGTGTAGAGGGAGAAGTATCTGATGATGCCTCTGTAATTCCAGCCGAGTACTTTTTGATCCTCAAAGAAATTAAAACACTTGACAATATCCCAAGCACAGGGAAAACATAACCCCAAACCTGACTTTTCTGCTTTCCGGCTACAGAAGCCACAGCCATACCAGCAAGGCTACCGACTGATGCGTTCTGCAAAATCATCGGGAGGCAGCCAATAACTGTAGGGAACAGAAAATCAGCTACAAACCGGACTTCAGTGGCTGCCAAAGCGTAGTTTATGACATAAGAAGGAATGGGCGAGAACCTTGCAAGAAGAACAAACTTCCAACCATCACGCTCTACTCCTCTCGAGAGTATATTGAAGTATTTGTTTCCCTTAGCCCACCCAGTTGCTCTCGTTGAACTCTTGAAAACAAACCTGACAATACAAAAAAAAACGTATGAGAGAATGCAAAGTGTTCTTCTTCCAAGAGATAAACTTGAAAACTAACATCCTAGTTCCATTCTCCATACATTACCATCACATCCACACAGAAATGGATTATAGAATCTGAAAAGGTATGTATAAGGTTTCAACAATGGTGTACACAACACAGGAGAATCTAAACCATCTCCAAAAGCAAGCAGAGTGTGTTAGCTAAGCTATGAATTGAAGCATATAGTTTTCTAAGAAGCCATGTGAGGATCCTTGATTTGAATCCAAATCAATCAGAACAAATTCGTACACTATAGCCACACAAAAACGATCCAGAAGCTCAATTTGAATCAAACACACAGAAATGGATAAAAGACGCAGAGGAGAGGAGATGAAAGAGACCTGCCGATCCAGAAGGAGAAGGAAGCTGCGAGAACTTTGGCAGAGAAAACACAGAGAAGAGCAGGGAGGAATCCAAAGAGCATAGAAGCACCAGCTTCAAAGAAGACGGCGTGAGGGAGGCATAGAGCTAGGGTTACGGTGTGGACCGCTACATAAGTCGGAATCGCCCAAATCCCGAGCCGATCTGACCATTCCTTCAGCGTTTCCAACGCCGCTTCTTTGTTCCATCCGTATCGAGTGGTGCCTTGTCTCACGACTATTGCAATTATAGCCACCGTGGCTGCGATCACCAACCATTTCTTCATCCCGGAGCTCAGAGATCGGAAGAGAAAGAGAGCGTGAACGGACTCAATTTTGTTTTGCTGCCTGTGATTAAAAAATGGGTAAATTGGTAAATAAACCCTCAAATTTTCAATGTTTTGCAAATAAATCCTTTGATCTACAAAAGTTGCAAAGAAGACGTTAGACTATTAAAACTCACCAGGAACACCACAATACTATAGGGGAAAATGTAAAAAAAAAAAGCATCAATTTATCAAAAATAGTAAAAGTATTTGTAATTAAATAAAATATATAATTATTATTGATTTTTCAAATAATTTATGAACTGACTCTAATTTTCACAAACTTGAGAAGATGAGAAATACAAAGACTTTTTAATTTGGGAAATTTTTAAAAATACTATTTTTTCGGTGACATTTTTCAAAATATTTTTTTATGGTGTATATTTTTAAAAATACATCATTTTTAATATATAAAATGACTAAATTCTAAATCCTAAACCCCAATTATTAAACACTAGACCCTACAAATTATACCCTAAATGTAAAATAGAGAATCTAAACTTAAAAAAATTCTAAATTAATTTAGCATATTGTAATTGTGTAAAAAAAAAGAAAAAAAAATATTCAAAAAAACTATTTTTATAAAATATATCAAAAATGTATTTCTAACAAATTATTTTTTAGTTTGCTCAATACCTATCATAAATATTGCAAAACTGAGTATAAGTTTTAGATTTTAGTATTAAAACCTAGTAGCAAAAAATAATTTTTGATATTACTTTGCATAAATAAGTAAATAATTTTGTAAGTAAGAAAATTAGTTGGTATATTTTTGTGAAATTTTTTTACATGTTGATTTTTTTTTTTTTTTTTTTTTTTTTTTTTNTTGATTTTTTAAAAATTGTTTTATTGAAAAGAAAAGTGAAGAGATAGATATATATGGTTGTCGGACGATTTGGCATCCTCTTCCCCACAAAGGCATAGAAGAAGAGAATGTTAGTTCTTCACACTCCCGCCGGACCTGTCTCTGCCGTCAGATTCATCACCAAAACCAATCCTTATGCTTTCTCTTCTTCCGATTCATGGCTCGTCCCCGCTCCTCACACTCGCCGGCGAAAACGCGTCGTCCTCGCTGTCTCTAACCCCGACGGAAGCGTCAAGTCCAAACCCACTACTACTACTACCTCAGCTTCTCAAATCCCTTCTTCAGGAGATGAAACAGTTTTCGTGGGTCAAGAGAACGTTCCTTTAGAGGGTGTGATTCAATTCGATAAGCCATCATCTTCCACTTCATCCTCTAAGTTCACCAAATGGGGGTAATAAAAACTCTTACTTTACTTTTGGGATTGGTTTGCTTTTTGCTTTTGTTATCTCAATTTGTGTGTAATTTTATCTTCAGACGTGTGGCGTTACTTGCTGGTGGAGATGTATTGGCTTTGCTTATCTTCTCTGCTATTGGGAGATTTAGCCATGGTTTCCCTGTTTTTTCCATTGACACTCTCCACACAGCTGACCCTTTCATTGCTGGTATTGGTTCTTTATCACCTACTCTTTTCAGTTTTGCGTTTCAGAAGCTTTGTTCCTAATAAAAATGGAAACTTTGTGCGGCAGGGTGGTTTCTGAGTGCATATTTCTTGGGAGGATATGCGGAGGAAGGGAGAGGAATGAAGGGTCGGTCTAACGCCGTGGTTGCAGCTGCGAAATCGTGGATTGTTGGAGCTCCGGTAAGGCTTACATCAACCAATGTGAAAAAGCACCAATCTAGCTAGTGATATTGTTTGACATGTACCTTTTAGGGATGTTAGCGTCTCTGTTAATTAATGAAAGGTTGTTCCTTTCATTGCAGCTTGGAATAGTCATTAGGTCAGCTTCATCGGGTCACATCCCGGCTTCTAGCTTTGTGTTGGTGACGATGGGAAGCACCGCTGTTTTACTTATTGGGTGGAGAGCACTGTTATTTAGTGTGCTTCCTACAGAGTCCAAGAAGAAAGATGATACGTATCGGAAGGGTAGCGCATTCGAACTATTTGAGGTCTGTGAATGCAATCTCTATTTCTTGACATTAACAATTATCATGTAGGTGCTTGTATGATGTGATAAAATAGTAAGACAGAAATTGCATTTGTTTAGTAAGCTGGAGCCTTTGCTTACATCTGCGTCATTATTTATCATGTCAGTTCAAAGGTGATACTAATGATGTCTGAATTCATTTATGTTGCTGCAGTTGCTTACTTCATTGATAAGACGGTGGTGAAGGAGCATCCGTAGACGTGCCGGCGGATAGAGGTTGAGATTCAACATGCACAAAATTGTAGATGTACTTTGGCACAGTCGCCAAGAGATCATAAATAGATGAGTGTTGAAAAATTTCAGGACCAACTGTAATATTGATATAGTTGCAGTGCGCAGTGGAGGAGAAAACAACGATGAGAGATGAGTACTTGTTATCTCAAGTCATTGGGTATAGCAATTCATACGATATGTTTTAAGTTGAAGATGTTGGTTAGCTAGTGTTCGAAGACCTCATTGGAGGCCAACTTTTTTTGGTTAAAACTTTTAATGTGGATGCATGGTAAATCAAGATTCCTGCTCATTTTTAAATTTTTGTAAAAGCTAAAAACTTTTAATATTTATAATATTTTAAACTTTTTGAAAATTTTAAAATTAAAATATTTAGAAATGTTTTAAAAGTGTTTATTTGCTCAAATAAAACATTAGATTAAACCAGATGAAACTTATAAATTTGGACGGTTGATAAATCAAGTTTTCCTATTCATTCTTAGATGGAAGCGTAT
The DNA here is from genome assembly GCF_000633955.1 of Camelina sativa. NCBI lineage: Eukaryota > Viridiplantae > Streptophyta > Magnoliopsida > Brassicales > Brassicaceae > Camelina > Camelina sativa. The sequence continues at coordinate 20,196,357 of NC_025687.1, read as the reverse complement.
TAGTTTTATTTATTCTGAACCATTGTCTAAATCTTTTTTACCCTATGTGAGACATTGTACATATATTTTTTATTTAACTTTTGTTCCTCAAAAAACTTAATAATATAGAAAACAAATGTTAATTAGTGAGATGACTAACCTCTATTGGTTGTTTAAAATCCTATATGGGCAGCTTAAGCTTTTATTTAGTATAGATTTCTTAGGCATCTACCATTGTCTTTACATATTCGGTTAGCTTAGAGGCTCTTTTCGAGTTGGCTAAAAGTTTTTAGCTTTAACAAAAATTTAAAAATGACCAGGAATCTTGATTTACCATGCATCCACATTATAAGTTTTATTCGGTTTATTCTGGTTCTTTATTTTAAAGAATATAAACAATAACAAAATTTTCCAACAATTTATATTACATATACAATTGATTTTGGGTTTTTTATTTTAATAGGAGCTATCAGTTTCAAAGGCATCCACATAGGATTTTAAACAACCAGTGGAGATTTGACACTTCAGTATTTGATATTTTGATACATATTATATTTTCTATATTATTAAGATCTTTTAGAAAAACTAAAAGTTTGATTTATAAAAATAAAGAAAAATATGTATAACGTCCCATATTGGCAACAAAAGTTTTAGACAATGGTTTAGAATCATTATATATAAGATTAATGTGCTTACAACTACGAATGAGCAGGAAATCTTGATATCAAACATCCAAATTTGAAAGTTTTATTCAGTTTAATATGATGTTTTATTTGAGCAAATAGAAACTTAGTTTCAAAATATTATAATTTTAATTTTTTTTTATTATATCATAATTTTTAAATTTTAAAAAGTTTATAATATTATAAATATTGAAATTTTAAAAGGTTTAAAATAATTTTCATTGTTTTCTTACTCCATGACAATTTGACAATAAAGATATCAAAAGAAATATAGAGAGTAAGTAAACAATGAATGTTTAAAATACTATAAATATTTAAACTAGAACAAATTTAAGTATCATTATTGGTTTGAGAAGTTTCAATACAAGTGGATCTAAAACCGAATATATGAGTGAAAGTATCAATCAATAACCGAGTACATGTGGTGGCTATGAAGCTTATTGCTTACAAAAAAAGAATCAGTGATTTCGGTGTTAGAGTTTGCTAATGATAAATTGTGTTTACTTTAAAACAAAAAGTAAGTCGTGTAGTAATTTAAAACAAAAAGGTTTTGAATGATTATTCAGTGGAATAAAGTGAGGAAGCGGACGAGGAAGAGGAAAAATAAAAGTATAACAAAAAAGTGGACGGAAGTTATGTGGTAATTTAAAACAAAAATGTTCTCAATGATTATTCAGTGGAAAAAAAAAGCGAGAAGTCAGACAAGAAAGAAGAAGAATAAGAGTATAACAAAGAAGCAGACGGTGAAAGTAACGATGACAACTACTATGCAAAATTGACAATGAAAATGACGAGAAAGAATGAAGAGTAAATGAAAAAAACACGAAGACATAAGTGGTGGTGTTCAATTGAATATGAAAAACCAAAATTGGTTCATGATTCTTTTGATCATATTTGATTTTTAAATACAATCGATTTTTATATTTTTAATTGTGTGTTTAAAATATAATTATTATCTTAATAGTAAGTTAAAGTTTTTAGAATATAATATTTCATAACATCAAAATCTAGTAAGTTTGAAAAGATTTCTCCTTAACTCTAATTTCTAACTATCTCTCAAGTTCTTAGATCACAACTTTGATCTAAGAAGCTTACAAAACCCTTTTGTCCTCTTTGAATCTTCAAGCTAATCTTTCTTTAAGATTAAGGAGGGTGTATTCAAACCATGATTTTGGAGAATTTGATGGGATTTAGGAAATTTAGAATTTTGATAGATTTTAGGGAAGTTTACATGATTTTCTGTAAAATTCATTCAAATCCCACATAAAACCATGAGATTTGGATTTTTGTATTTTTAACTAAACAAATCCTCCAGAATCCTAAAAATTATTAAAATCCTAATCCACAAAACTGTTTTGAATAACAGTAGATTTTAAAGTAGAGTTTTAAATCATCAGTTCAATAACAATGGATTTTAATGGATTTTAAAGTAGATTTTTAAATCATCAGTTTAATAACAGTGAATTTTAATAGACTTTTTAAAATCCATGATTGAATAACATAGAATTTGTAAATTTCACACAAATCACTTAAAATGTCAAGTTGAATACACCCCCTAAGATTCAATTGGTAGGATTTCTCAATCTATAAAGTAATGATCTTTTCTCAAGACCCAGCCCCCAATTTTTCGGTTTCTATTCATATAAAAATAATGATAGTAAACATCTTACATATTAGGAAATTAGCAAAATTAATGGTAAATATATTTATAATAATAATAATAATAATAAATTGTAGTATAAATTTAATTTTTATACATTAAAATAATGTTAATATTTTGCTATATACATATGTATATGCACTTTATATTTTTATATCAAATATTTTTCTTATATATATATATATACATATATATAAATAATTTCATTTTTTAAAATTTCATATAGGAAACTTTTATATATCCTTATTTTAATTTTAATTATATATTTTTAGTTAGATATTTAACGAAAATTTCTGGTAGAATATAATATCAAATGATTTAAATTTTATTATTTATTCTTTGTAGTATATGCTATATTCAATTTGATTCAATTTGCATATTTTGGTAAAGTTCTCTTGCGATTAAATATTAATTGATAATGACTGTTAGTTTCTTAAATTACAGGAACACAAAATATTCACGTAACTAATGTGGTTCATTTATGAAAATTTTATTTAAGTTTTAGTTTTAAATTATAATCCAATAACCCACTATAAACGCAGAGGATATTTTACACCTGAATCCGACTTCTTAATTTCGAGTAATTTTCTGATTTTGAACCGATCCAGAAAATGTAAGTGTATTTGGGCAAGCTCAATTTGAAGATGATGTTCAGGAAGCTGTACAAAATATGTCTGCACAAGCTTCTATCTCGGCACATGCATCTGATGTATGCACAAGCCTCTGCCCTACAAAAGAACATCAGAGGCTTGTTGATTTTGTCTATATGTCTTGGTTTTGAAGATTTATGAAGATATACTTAAGACATGTTTTAGGATATTACTTGGAGGTAAAACACAAAGAAAAAAAAGCTTGAAGATATTTAGAAGATTTAATGGAAAAAAGAAATATTCGTTTAAGTAAGAATAAAGCTAAATGAAATATTTTTTTCTTGATTTTAGGAAAGTTGTTAGCCTTTTGAGTGAAATATAGAGGGTTTAGGACTTAGAAAGTTAGCCCTCTAGAACGTGAAAAAAAGAAAGGAAAAGCCTTTTGACATTTTTAGAGAGAAAATGATGAGAGTTTTGTTTCTAAGTGAGAGTTCTGGGTGTAGATCATTGTTGTTGATCTTAGCGATCTCTTACTGGATTGGAAATAGATTGGGAAAAAGCTAAGAGAAGATCTTAGGTTTGTGTAAATCCAATATTGAGCACTGACTGTAATTATGATCAAGAAGTATTTGCAACAAAGTTTGAGGAGGTAGACATTTGCTGAACCTCATTAAAAATTGTGTGTTTTTTGTCTCTTCCATTAATATAAAGATGTTATATTAAATAATCTGGAAAATATGATTCTTATTCTTTTCCGTTTTGAAATCCATCCATTGTTATTAATCCTTATTTGAAACTAATAAAAAAAAATGGAAAAAAACTATAGAAACGTGTTATAAAAGAAACAAGGTAAAAAACACATGAGATCCATTAAGGTTTTGGATGTGGATGAAACTAGAAATTAAACTCGAAGTTCCAGTTTAGGTAGGAGATGCCAGATAATATACAATGTATATAAATTGGAGGCAGATATCATGAGAATACCTATAAGACACGAAACAAAATATTACGTATTATTTTCTCGTTTAGGAAGAGAAAGCAAAAAGTATTACGTAGAAGAAAAGCCTTAAGAGACATCAGAGAATATATTTTGTTCATCAATGGAGGAGAGGAATGTAAAGGTATAGAGAAACACAACACACTGATTTATACTTGGAAAGAGTCAAGCCAACGCTTCTCTATTCAATCTTATTAACAAAATTTATCTTTTACAAGGATACAATTTTGTCTCGGCCCTTACTCAACCTATTATACTCAATAGGATTGAACCCGACTAAGAATGAATCTAAGACTTTCTATTTTCTATCTAACACAACACTCTGTGTAGATCTAAGAGAAGAAAAAACAACTCTCTCTCTTTTTATCTATGAGAGACGAAAACCAACTCTCTCTCTTTTCTATCTAAACTCTCACAGTGTAGATCTAAGAGAAAGAAAAACAATTCTCTGCGCACTTAATCACCTCCCTGATTAACGTCACAGAGAACTGGGAACACACCTTCTAAGCCTTATTTTTCTGGCTTCGAAGTTTACAACGGTATCAATATTCTAGAGTGCTCAAATTGGCTCGTGGCCTACTCATAGAATATATATACACAACTTGAGAAACCCTAGAAGACAGATTCTCCAAGTATCAAGGGATAAGGAAACTGTTTGCTATCATCCTTATCTTTTCCTTATTTGTTGTAGAGAATATTCTTCATATCTCTAAGGATAAGGAAACTGCTTACTGCTCAAGTTTATCCTTTCCTTAATTTCCTGTGGAGAATATTCTTCATATCTCCAAGACCAATCTCGTCTCTATCTTCAATGCCACGCCATCAACTTTTCTCGACACATCATCACATCCACTCACGTCTTGCCATGTCAGCTCACACATCCACGTCAGCACCTCAAACGTCTATGATCTGATGCAGCTTCCTGATTGATACAACGCTCTGTTCGGCACAACGACTTGTTCCTCACAGCGAGTTGTTCCAGAATCTGCATTTACAAGGAAGAGCCACAAAAAGGGAAAGATAGCGTCGTCTTTAGAGAAAGGAAAGAGAAGAAGTGAAGAGATCACAATGTCTCAAAGCTGGAAGAAGAAGCGAAGAGATGATGAATACTACGATGGTACATCATCGTGGAAGAGCGACAGAAGAAAACAAAACATCTCTTGGTCGTCGTTGTCACAAAGAGAAGAAAGAAGAATTGAAGACACACGTCGGAGAGAAGATCCATCATCCATGAAAAAGGGCAAGCTTGCATCGTCGTCAGGGAGAGGAAGGAGGAGAAGAGATGAATACGATGGTGCCTCATCATGGAAGGGAAAGAAAAAAATCCCTGAAAGAATAACTGAAGACGCATGTCGGAGAAGAAGTGAAGACACAAGATATGTTTTATCATCATGGAAGACAATTGAAAAAGGAATAAAAAAGAGTAGGGAGCGAACTGATGAGATACTAAACCACGATGTGTTAGAACAAGTTATGTTGCGACTTCCAGTGAAAGCTTTGATAAGATTCCAAACCGTGTCTAAACACTGGAGACGTATGATAAGTGATAACGTCCATGTCTTTCAAGAAAAGACACATCATGCATCTGTAAACCCAAGAACCCAAAGTTGTATGTTTCTATTCTTATAGAAGCTATAGAAGCTGGTATAGGAAGATTGCTCTAAAGACGATGAGGTTGGAATGGTCTTCGACTTGTCTAGTAGAAGAAGAAGAAGTAGGATATCATATTAGAGATGATAAAAGGACACCTTCCAATAGCATTGATGGTCTTGTCTGCTTCTATTCATCCACAAGAGAGATTACAGTGATAAACCCAACTACGAGATGGTCTCACAAGCTTCCTCTTGCCAACATTCAATTAGACAACAATGACTTCTTCGAGTTCCCTTTACCAGGATTCGGAAAAGACTACATTACAGGAACATACAAAATAGTGTGGTTGCATAACGTTAACAAGCACAACAACACCTTATTATGCGAGATTTTCGATTTCAGAGTCAAGCAATGGAGGCAGGTGACTCCACCTCCTCCTGATCATTGCTTAAACCACACCAACTTACCAACTTTTGCAAACGGATGGCTTTATTGGTTCCACCTAGACACGACGAAACTGATTGCTTTTGATCTTCACATGGAGATGTTTCAAGTCATTCCAAATCCTATTATTGAGACATCATCATCATCCGTTGTTGATATACATTTCGGAAGCATAGACGATGATCGTCGTCTTGTGTGGGCTTCAGAGACGAATGGAGATGGCATGCAACACGTTTGGAGGCTCACTAACCACAACACTGGAGGGGCATTATTAAGAATGGACAAGATGTTTCCATTGACTTGAACAAGATTACCACCACTTTCTCTGATCCTCGTTATTATACTTCGCTCTTCTTCCCTGGTGCAATTTCCAAGAATGGTAACAAGGTGATGCTCTTATAAGGAAACCATAATCCCCTCCTATTTCAACCCCTAAACGCTACACATCACATCTTTTATTGTTCTCCTCTTCGTCCGAGATACAGCCTCCTTATTCCTTTTTTTCCAAGTTTAGTATCTCCCTTTATAAATATATGACATCTTTGTTTAACGTTGTCTTTTTTTTTTTCAGTGCAATTAAGTTTCAGACTTAATTTGGATTATTTTTGATCATCTGTTAGTTCCCCATGATGGTTCTTCCAAGAATATAATAAGAAGGTGTTTCATGTTTGGATCTCATCCTACTATTGTCTAGTCTATAACTCTATACTAAATAAAATTTGAAGCAATAAGTTCTTAAAGCTGTCCACCTAGGAATTAAAACAACCAATAGGAATTCCACATCTCACTAATTAACATTTTTTAAAGTTTTCAGAATTGCCTATATTAAGATTTTTTAAATGACCAATCGGGATCAGCCCTCTCAATATTTAACATTTTTGAATTTATGTAAAATTTCTATATTATAATACTTATAAATAAGTGTATGTACAACGTCCCACACGGGCTAGAAAAGTTTAGACGATGGATGAAACTATTATAAATAGGACTAATAAATGAAACTTGATTTATCAGCGTTCAAATTTAAAAGTTTTATTTGGTTTATTATAGCAAATTAAAACTTCTAAAAAGATTCAAAATATTATAATATTTTAAAAAGTTTAAAGTATTAACAATATTGAAACTTTAGATCTAGTTGTTTTAAAAATTTCAATATTATAAATACTAGGTTTTGAACCCATGCTACGCGTGAGTATATTTGATATATTTTGATGAAAACTATATATGATTGATGACGGTAGTAAAATATTCTCTTATAAAATATTTAAATTAGTATTAAGGAAAAAGTTAAATTTCAGATACACAATTTTTTGAAATATAAAAATCAGTTGTGTTATAGAATCAAATCTGATAAAAAAAATCATGAATTTAACTCGACATCCATGCGAGGCGAATTAAACTGATGACCTCACATATCCTAAACCATTTCTTTGACCACTAGAAAAAACAAAACAATTTTATCATCATGAATTTAACTCGTTTTCATATTTAATTGATCGCTACCACCTATGTTTTCGTGTTTTTATTCATTGTTTTCTTATTCTTCATATTCTTTCTTGTCATTTCTATTGCAAAATTTTGTGGTAATCGTCATCATTACTTTTACCGTCTGATTTTTCGCTATACTCTTTTTCTTCTTCATCCTAGTCAACTTCTTCACATTCTTCCATTAAAAAACCTTTTTTTAGACTACCACACAAATTGTTAATCCATCAAACTCCAAGAACAAAATCATTTATTTTATCATAAAAATAAAAAATAAGATAAAAAATAAAAAATCAATGAAAGAATTAAATTTTAAATATTATAATATATTTTTTTGAAACTTTTTAAAGTTTTAATTTGATTAAATAAAAAACTGGATCAAACCGAATGTACTTTTAAACTTGGACGCCTGATAAATCAAGTTTTCCTGCTCATTCATGAAGCATATTAATCTTATTTATACTGGTTCTGAATCATTCTCTAAAAATTTTATAGCCGATGTGGGATATTGTACATAGTTCTTTTATTTCCATAAATTTAAAATTTTCCTTTTTCTACAAAATTCTGAAAATTGAAAAAATGTTAATGAATGATATGTCAAATCCTGATAGGTTGTTTTTCTTCTTCATCCTCGTTAACTTCTTCACATTCTTCCACTAAAACCTTTTTTTAGACTACCACACAACTTGTTAATCCATCAAACTCCAAGAATAAAATCATTTATTTTCTCATAAAAATAAAAAATAAGATAAAAAATAAAAAAATAATGAAAGAATATCAACTCATCTATAAAATCATACACAAAAATATGTTTTACAGAGCTAAGAACTTTTAAAAGGTCCAATATTTATAATATTAAAACGTTTTAAATTTTAAATATTATAATATATTTTTTTTGAAACTTTTTAAAGTTTTAATTTGATTAAATAAAAAACTTGATCAAACCGAATATACTTTTAAACTTGGACGCCTGATAAATCAAACGTTCCTGCTCATTCGTGAAGCATATTAATCTTATTTATACTGGTTCTGAATCATTCTCTAAAATTTTTATAGCTAATGTGGGATATTGTATATTGTTCTTTTATTTCCATAAATTTAAAATTTTCCTTTTTTAAAAAAATTCTGGAAATTGAAAAAATATTAATGAATGACATTTCAAATCCTGATAGATTTTTTAAAATAATTCTTAATATAGAAAATTCTGAAAATTTTTAAAAAGTTAATTTGTGAAGTGTCTAATCCCTATTGGTGGTTTAAAATCCTAGGTGGACGCCTTTAGGAGCTTATAGCTTCTACTTTTTATTAGTATAAATTAAAACTTAATAGAATGTTTAATAATACTATAAATACTTCCATAGAATGTTTGAGGCAATGCACAAATTTAACGAGAAAAGAGGCAATGATTTTGGTCGTGGAATTTGATTGGTTAACAAGTTGTGTAGTAGTTTAAAAAAGAGATTTTAAATGATTATTCAGTGGAAGAATGTGAGAAAGCTGATGAAGAAAATAAAAAAAAATAGTAGAATGTTTAAGTATAAATTCATGATTTTTTATCAGATTTGAATTTTTTAAAAAATATAACGTTTATATATTTTATATTTTTTAAAATCATGTGTTTGAAATAAAAAATTTGTCTTAATAGTAATTTAAAGATTTTTATAAGATAATATTTTATAACTATTATTAATCATATATAATATTCACTAAAATATATTAAATGATAAGAAACTGTAATGGTTGATTAGAGTGTCAATTGGGGTGGTAGCAGGTGTAAGATATGGAGAAGTACTAAGGATGCTAAGTGTACTGCTTCCCGGCAAAAGGTAAGAGAGATTTACAGAACTAGCCAACTAGGGATTTATTTTGAGGATGGTTGGGATTCCAAACTAGAAATATCTTGCGTACGAAGGCATTGACCTTTCATGCGACTGGTAAGAACTGGGATTTGATTGGTGCCAATTTAAAAATTTGAAATATGTGAATATGATAGTTGAGAGTACACACCCTCCTATTCTCTACCAGTACCAAAGGAAGAAGAAGAGCCCAAGCCCAAGTGGTTAAGAGGAAGCAAAGTGGATCCAGTAGCTCCAAGGAGTAGTAATGGGCCTTGGAGAGAGAGAGTTATCTAAGTAAGGAATAAAGGTCACTGTCTCACTGCAATGGTCTGCAACGGCTCGTTTTTGTGGGGACAGTAGATTCCAAGTAGTACTTATGTAGTAGGTTGGGGTGTGAGTTGTTTTTATCTATCTTTTGGGTGAAACATTGTAATGGGGAGGGAAGAGACTCCATAAACATTTCTCTTGGGATTGTTACCGTTGTCTTATATCAAAGAGTACTTCTTTTATTCTCTTTTGTTCTGTTCTAAAGGTTCTCATATTCAAAACGTATCAAATTGTTATCAGAGAAAGGTCTTTCTGGGAAACCATTCACAATGCCACCAGCGAAGAAAGTAGAGGAACTTGAAAAAATTGTGGAGACTATCCAAAAGGAGATTCCGCAAATATCCGTGTTGGAGAACGACGTGCAAGAAATGAAGAAACAGCTGAGCAAACTTGACGTCCTGGAGAAATAGATGTCGAAGCTAGATGTACTGGACCGTCTAGAGAACTTTGGGTACAGAGACGAGGGTAGAAGAGGAAACCCATATATCTAGGGTAGAAATGAGCCCAAAAGAAGTGGTGTAGAAACGGTTTCCGCAGAGCACGACACCGATGAAGAGTTAGACTCGGTCGAGAAGCGAATATCCAGAAAGGAGAGAGCCACTGACTCGCCTACTCGAGTTGCCTCTGTTCGATGGAGAAGACGCCGAAGGGTGGTTGACGAGAGTGGAACAATACTTCGAGCTCAGCGAGTTTTCGGAGGAGGAGAAGCTTCGAGCAGTGAGAATGTGTTTCACCAATGACGCCTTGTCTTGGTATCATTGGGAAAGGGACCGACATCCCTTTCTCACTTGGGAACAGATGAAAAGTCGTGTATTGGAGAACTTTGCGGTGTCTCACGATCTGACCGCCGGCGAACGCCTGCTATTGCTCCGTCAAGACGAGTCCGCCGGGAAGTACTGCAAGGACTTCATCTTTCTGGCAGCTAATGCCCCCAAAGTGTCCGAAAAGGTGTTGGAAATGGCCTTTATGATCGGCCTGAAACCGAAGGTGCGAGCAGGGGTCAAAATGTTTGAGCCCCGGAACTTGAAGAAAATGATGAGTGTGGCAAAAATGGTGGAAGAGTGGAACGACCACGGGGACATGCCGTCGTCGTCAAGTGGTGACAATACGAACAGAGCAGCCAATCGCAGTGGAGGTGAGAGACTGCCTACGCGTGTATTCTCGCATGTGAGAGGAGGGGTAAATGTGACAAACACTAAACCCCCGATTCCACCAGAGAACAAAACGACACAGTTCCATACTATTGGGGAGAAAACCAACCCTAATCAAGGGAAACCGGCGGAGACGCGCCGTGCACCATACCGTCGGTTGTCCGACACGGAGGCCAACGACCATCGCGCCAAAGGGTTATGTTTCCGGTGCGATGGAAAGTACCACGCCGGACACCGATGTCATTTGAAAGGACTTTAAGTGTTGGTCGCTACGGTGGACGACGAGGAAGGTGAAGTAGACAAGGATGAGAACGAGTTGGGAGAGGAGTTGGTCGAAGTTCCTGAATTCACAGCCCTGTCTATCTACTTGGCGGTGGGGATATCGTCTCCACGTACTATGAAACTGAGGGGAATAGTACAGGAGGAAGACATCGTGGTAATGGTGGACAGTGGAGCGACTCATAACTTCATCTCCAGCTCCATGGAAAACAGGATTGGCATTGCTACGAAAGGTACCTTAGGATACGAGGTACGAATGGGTACATGATTGCTGGTACGGGGTTCAGGAGTTTGTCATAACGTGAAGCTGCAGCTCCATGGTTACGCTGTGGTCACCAGTTTCCTACCGTTGGAACTTGGTGAAGCCAATGTCATCTTAGGAATGCAATGGCTAGAGACTTTGGGGCATACTAAGGTGAACTGGAAGGAGCAGAGGTTGGGATTCTGGGCAGGAACAGAATGGGTGACTCTGAGAGGAGACCATAGCCTGCAGAATTCAGAGGTATCCCTGAAGAGTTTGTGGAAAGCGCTCCAACAGGATGGAGAAGGGATCCTTGTCGACTGCCACAACCTACAAGCAGTGAAAGGGGAGACCAAAGAAGACACATTGGCACTATATCAACCATTATTCGAGGAGTTTTCCATGGTGTTTGCAGAACCAACGGGACTGCCTCCCTCTCGAGGCAAAGAGCATCCCATCAACTTGAAACCAAGTGCGGAACCAGTGAGTGTCAGACCATTTTGCTACCCACACGCCCAAAAAGAAGAAATCGAGAAACAAATTGCAGTGATGTTGGCAGCAAGGATCATACGAGAGAGTGGGAGTCCTTTCTCGAGTCCAGTGTTGTTGGTGAAGAAGAAGGACGGAAGTTGGAGGTTTTGCGTCGACTACCGTACCTTGAACAAAGTCACTGTGCCGGATAGCTATCCCATACCAATGATTGATCAGCTTCTAGATGAACTCCATGGGGCTCAAATATTCTCGAAGCTGGATTTACGATCGGGGTACCATCAGATTCTGGTCAAGGCAGAGGATGTACAGAAGACGACTTTCAGGTCTCGTGATGGGCATTACGAGTTCCTCGTCATGCCATTTGGTCTGACCAATGCACCAGCTACGTTACAATCGCTCATGAATGAAGTATTTCGGCCCTTTCTGCGCAAGTTTGTGCTAGTGTTCTTTGATGACATCCTAGTTTACAGTCGCACCATTCAGGAACATCAGGGACACCTTCGTGCGGTTCTAGCAACTCTCAAGCGACACAAGCTGTATGCTAATCAAAAGAAGTGTCAATTTGGGAGTCAGCAGATTGAATATTTGGGGCATGTGATCACACCAAACGGGGTTGTGGCTGACCCAAGACAGGCTGTTGCGACAGGGTAGATTGGTGATACCAAAGGATTCAGCCATCACTGGATTAATCATGAGAGAGTTTCACGATGGTAAGTTGGGAGGACACGGTGGAGTGCTCAAAACCCAAAAGAGGATCAGAGAGTTGTTCTATTGGACGAGGATGATGACGGACATCAGGAAACATGTGTCCGCATGTCAAGTTTGTCAACGTTACAAGTACCCCACGTTGGCTCCTAGCAGACTACTACAACCGTTGCCTATTCCTGAGAGAGTGTGGGAAGACATCTCAATGGATTTTGTTGAGGGATTACCAAAATCGGGAGGAAATAATGCAGTCTTGGTGGTGTTAGATAGACTGACCAAATATGATCACTTCCTCCTCATTAAACACCCTTTCACCGCTACTGATGTGGCCAATGTGTTCGTTCAGGGAGTGTTGCGGTTACATGGTTTTCCCAGGTCCATTGTCTCAGATAGAGACAAGTTCTTTACCAGCCTCTTTTGGAAAGAATTGTTCTGTCTCGCTGGCACCAACCTCTGCTTTAGTACGGCTTATCATCCTCAATCTGATGGACAGACTGAAGTCACCAATCGGAGCCTTGAAACATACCTGAGATGTCTTGCAGGGGAGCAACCACGGACATGGGCAAAGTTTCTACCATGGGCTGAGTTATGCTACAACACTTCTTTGCACTCAGCTCTAAAGATGTCACCATTCCAAGCAACCTATGGCAGAGAGCCACCCACTTTACTCAGGTATGAAAATGGGTCAACCTCCAATGTAGACCTGGAAAAAAAATTGCAGGAATGAGATGCGGCCTTGGGACTGATCAAAGAGCACCTGCATAAAGCTCAACAAAGGATGAAGAGGAATGCAGATGAGCATCGCAGGGAAGTCGAACTGGCTGTCGGTGATCAAGTGTACTTGAAGATGAGGCCATTCCGTCGTAAGTCGGTGGCCAGGAGATCGAATGAGAAGCTGTCAGCTCGTTTTTATGGACCGTATCGAGTGGAGGCAAGAGTGGGAGCTGTGGCGTATCGGCTCAAGCTACCACCTGCGGCCAAGATTCATCCCACCTTCCACATATCACAACTTAAAAAGGCGATAGGCGAGCAACTAGTTACGACATCAATACCAGAGCAGCTCACGGACGAAGGGGTACTGGAGGCAGAACCAGAAGCAGTATTGGACCACCGCAAAACCCCAGTTTCAGGTCAAGCTGAGATATTGATTAAGTGGAAAGGGTTACCAGACTATGAACGTTCGTGGGAATGGGTCAGCACCATCAAAGGGCAGTTTCCAGGATTCAACCTTGAGGACAAGGTTAATTTCAAAGAAGGGGGTAATGATACATTTGAGAGTACACACCCTCCTATTCTCTACTAGTACCAAAGGAAGAAGAAGAAGAGCCCAAGGCCAAGTGGCTAAGAGGAAGCAAAGTGGATCCAGTAGCTCCAAAGAGTAGTAATGGGCCTTGGAGAGAGAGAGAGTTATCTAAGTAAGGAATAAATGTCACTGTCTCACTGTAATAGTCTGCAACGGCTCGTTTGTGTGGGGACAGTGTCTCACTGTAATAGTCTGCAACGGCTCGTTTGTGTGGGGACAGTAGATTCCAAGTAGTATTTATGTAGTAGGTTGGGGTGTGAGTTGTTTTTATCTATCTTTGGGTGAAACATTGTATCTATCTTTGGGTGAAACATTGTAAGGGGGAAGGAAGAGACTCCATAAATATTTCTCTTGGGATTGTTACCGTTGTCTTATATCAAAGAATCAAAGAGTACTTCTTTTATTCTCTTTTGTTCTGTTCTTTTCTACATTTTGTTTAAGTTCAGAACACACCTCAAAGGTTCTTATATTCAAAACGTATCAGAATACTCAGCAGTTTAACCAAGTTACTAATAGAGAGGGCGTACCCAAGTAGAAATCAGTCTATTTTAGGATGTTTTTTTTCTCCCATTGACGGTAATAGTTAAAGATTTTGGTATATATCCAATTAACAGAGAAATGAAAAGAAAGTATACGTATCCTTCTTACAAAGTGTGAAGATGAATCAAGAAAGAAAGCACAATGAGATGTATAAAGGTTTCAGATGAAGCAAAAATGTAAGAAAAACTTCTTACCACTTGTCAGCGGTTAATGTCGGATTTCGCCATCCTCCCCAACCTCTCCATCCTCTAGCTCGTCATAACCACTTCGACGACCACCCTCCCTTTGTTCTTTCTTCTGTCTTTTATGCCGGTTTTCAATATCAGATTCAGGGGAGTTTGCGTGCTAGCAAGAAACCATAACCCTCTTAGTTTTGAATCTTAATTCCACTAAAAAAATTTCAAGCTTAGCTAACTCAGAATTGAAGTCTAGGGAGTACCTTTCTTGATTTTTTTCTATCATTACCATGTTTACGGGAGGATTTCTTTGACTCTTCTCTGTCATCTCTATCAGAACTGACATCTTCATCAGAATTGTGATGCCGTCTCCTATGTTTTCGGTCTCGATCTTTTCCCTTTCTTTTCTCCTCTTTGTGACCTTCGCTCGCTTCTACAGCAGTCTCACCATCTGACTCTTCCCTTTTACTCCTCTCTTTTCCCCTCTCTTTTTCACGTTCCCTTTCCTTTTCCCTTCTCTCCTTATCCTTGTCTTTCCGCTTCTCCTTCTCATCCCTTTCCTTCTCTTTTCTAACCTGAAAAGAAAAGAGACAATAAAGTCTTAGAGACCCGTTTTTACATTAAAGAGAAAAAAAATTCCTGGCACGACAAATCAATACCTTTTCCTCATCACGCTTACGCTCCTTTT
This sequence comes from Camelina sativa, assembly GCF_000633955.1. Taxonomy (NCBI): domain Eukaryota; kingdom Viridiplantae; phylum Streptophyta; class Magnoliopsida; order Brassicales; family Brassicaceae; genus Camelina; species Camelina sativa. The sequence continues at coordinate 20,181,186 of NC_025687.1, read as the reverse complement.
CCTTTGCCTTTTCTTGTAAACTCGTTATGTATTCCTCAAATAACCCTCTGCTAACACTTTCATCTCCAATCGATCTGCAGATATTCGAAATGAGACATTAAGAAGGTAGAACTACAACCTTTTGTTTTAATTACGGTGAAGCATCCAATACAAAGCTATAAACTATTTACCTGTACTCTTGACTTTCTTCAATCAGTGGTCTGGTATCTTCCCAGTTTGAAGCTGCGGTTATTTCCTAAACCAATAACACTATGTTTAACGTCCCAGAGAATCCAGTCAGAAAAGAAAGTCACCACGGGTAAGATATACCTTGAGAGTGCGCAACAGATTGGTAAATTCTTCAGCCATACGGTGAAGCTTTCTGGCCTCTTTTTCTTCTTTTTCCTTCATTCTCTCAACCAAATCATCATATATAAGCTGATAAACAGGAGAAAAAATATTAGAGCATATATCAACTGAACTTTGAAAGAATATCATCATCTCTGCTGTACT
>NC_025687.1:20099482-20178946 GCF_000633955.1 Camelina sativa | reverse complement strand
TACCTTTTCCTCATCACGCTTACGCTCCTTTTCCTTTGCCTTTTCTTGTAAACTCGTTATGTATTCCTCAAATAACCCTCTGCTAACACTTTCATCTCCAATCGATCTGCAGATATTCGAAATGAGACATTAAGAAGGTAGAACTACAACCTTTTGTTTTAATTACGGTGAAGCATCCAATACAAATCTATAAACTATTTACCTGTACTCTTGACTTTCTTCAATCAGTGGTCTGGTATCTTCCCAGTTTGAAGCTGCGGTTATTTCCTAAACCAATAACACTATGTTTAACGTCCCAGAGAATCCAGTCAGAAAAGAAAGTCACCACGGGTAAGATATACCTTGAGAGTGCGCAACAGATTGGTAAATTCTTCAGCCATACGGTGAAGCTTTCTGGCCTCTTTTTCTTCTTTTTCCTTCATTCTCTCAACCAAATCATCATATATAAGCTGATAAACAGGAGAAAAAATATTAGAGCATATATCAACTGAACTTTGAAAGAATATCATCATCTCTGCTGTACTAAAGACAATCTGTCAATCAAAATTTTATCCAGAGCATTAGTCAATAAATATTTATGCAAATCTCATCAAAAAAGAATCTAAAAGCAGGTGAAAAATAACTCATTGCAGGTGTTGGATGGGTTAAAGCATGCCAGGAACAACAATTTAAACAATAGGAACAGAAGTTTGAACCAGTAGCTTATATATTTATTCCAATGTACACAAATCAGATAACAGTAACTGTTGATTAATTTATCTGATGACACATGTATTTTCACAAATAAGCCCGTACCTTTAAATTTATGTCTNTTCTGTCTTTTATGCCGGTTTTCAATATCAGATTCAGGGGAGTTTGCGTGCTAGCAAGAAACCATAACCCTCTTAGTTTTGAATCTTAATACCACTAAAAAAATTTCAAGCTTAGCTAACTCAGAATTGAAGTCTAGGGAGTACCTTTCTTGATTTTTTTCTATCATTACCATGTTTACGGGAGGATTTCTTTGACTCTTCTCTGTCATCTCTATCAGAACTGACATCTTCATCAGAATTGTGATGCCGTCTCCTATGTTTTCGGTCTCGATCTTTTCCCTTTCTTTTCTCCTCTTTGTGACCTTCGCTCGCTTCTACAGCAGTCTCACCATCTGACTCTTCCCTTTTACTCCTCTCTTTTCCCCTCTCTTTTTCACGTTCCCTTTCCTTTTCCCTTCTCTCCTTATCCTTGTCTTTCCGCTTCTCCTTCTCATCCCTTTCCTTCTCTTTTCTAACCTGAAAAGAAAAGAGACAATAAAGTCTTAGAGACCCGTTTTTACATAAAAGAGAAAAAAATTTCCTGGCACGACAAATCAGTACCTTTTCCTCATCACGCTTACGCTCCTTTTCCTTTGCCTTTTCTTGTAAACTCGTTATGTATTCCTCAAATAACCCTCTGCTAACACTTTCATCTCCAATCGATCTGCAGATATTCGAAATGAGACATTAAGAAGGTAGAACTACAACCTTTTGTTTTAATTACGGTGAAGCATCCAATACAAAGCTATAAACTATTTACCTGTACTCTTGACTTTCTTCAATCAGTGGTTTGGTATCTTCCCAATTTGAAGCTGCGGTTATTTCCTAAACCAATAACACTATGTTTAACGTCCCAGAGAATCCAGTCAGAAAAGAAAGTCACCACGGGTAAGATATACCTTGAGAGTGCGCAACAGATTGGTAAATTCTTCAGCCATACGGTGAAGCTTTCTGGCCTCTTTTTCTTCTTTTTCCTTCATTCTCTCAACCAAATCATCATATATAAGCTGATAAACAGGAGAAAAAAAATTAGAGCATATATCAACTGAACTTTGAAAGAATATCATCATCTCTGCTGTACTCAAGACAATATGTCAATCAGAATTTTATCCAGAGCATTAGTCAAAACATATTTATGCAACTCTCATCAAAAATGAATCTAAAAGCAGGTGAAAAATAACTCATTGCAGGTGTCGGATGGGTTAAAGCATGCCAGGAACAACAATTTAAGCTATAGAAACAGAAGTTTGAACCAGTAGCTTATATATTTATTCCAAACAGTAACTGTTGATTAATTTATCTAATGACACATGTATTTTCACAAATAAGCCCGTACCTTTAAATTTATGTCTGATACTGGTTGAGGACTGAGATCTTCTGAAATAGCAGATTTAAAATCTTCAAACAGCCAAGAGGAGACCATGGAAATCTGGTGGTAGACAAAAGGGATTAGTAAAATGGTTGGTATAGTAATAAGCAGAAATACAAGCTATCCGTTGACTTGCCTTCCTTGACTTCATAGCTTCCTTTACGCGACTCTTATCCTCACGATACTGTCAATCAAAACACAAATGGTTGGATTATCACAACACAACTATCAGATTCACGCAAATCTACCCACAGAGAAATATAATTTATCTAGTCCGAATTACCTGTTTCTCTAACTCTTCTGTGACATCTTCGAACAAGTCTTTCGGAGTTGAGCCAGACGTATTAGATGCAACAGCTTGGTATTGGGGCAACTCCTNGACCTTCGCTCGCTTCTACAGCAGTCTCACCATCTGACTCTTCCCTTTTACTCCTCTCTTTTCCCCTCTCTTTTTCACGTTCCCTTTCCTTTTCCCTTCTCTCCTTATCCTTGTCTTTCCGCTTCTCCTTCTCATCCCTTTCCTTCTCTTTTCTAACCTGAAAAGAAAAGAGACAATAACGTCTTAGAGACCCGTTTTTACATAAAAGAGAAAATAATTTCCTGGCACGACAAATCAGTACCTTTTCCTCATCACGCTTACGCTCCTTTTCCTTTGCCTTTTCTTGTAAACTCGTTATGTATTCCTCAAATAACCCTCTGCTAACACTTTCATCTCCAATCGATCTGCAGATATTCGAAATGAGACATTAAGAAGGTAGAACTACAACCTTTTGTTTTAATTACGGTGAAGCATCCAATACAAATCTATAAACTATTTACCTGTACTCTTGACTTTCTTCAATCAGTGGTCTGGTATCTTCCCAGTTTGAAGCTGCGGTTATTTCCTAAACCAATAACACTATGTTTAACGTCCCAGAGAATCCAGTCAGAAAAGAAAGTCACCACGGGTAAGATATACCTTGAGAGTGCGCAACAGATTGGTAAATTCTTCAGCCATACGGTGAAGCTTTCTGGCCTCTTTTTCTTCTTTTTCCTTCATTCTCTCAACCAAATCATCATATATAAGCTGATAAACAGGAGAAAAAATATTAGAGCATATATCAACTGAACTTTGAAAGAATATCATCATCTCTGCTGTACTAAAGACAATCTGTCAATCAGAATTTTATCCAGAGCATTAGTCAAAACATATTTATGCAACTCTCATCAAAAATGAATCTAAAAGCAGGTGAAAAATAACTCATTGCAGGTGTCGGATGGGTTAAAGCATGCCAGGAACAACAATTTAAGCTATAGAAACAGAAGTTTGAACCAGTAGCTTATATATTTATTCCAAACAGTAACTGTTGATTAATTTATCTAATGACACATGTATTTTCACAAATAAGCCCGTACCTTTAAATTTATGTCTGATACTGGTTGAGGACTGAGATCTTCTGAAATAGCAGATTTAAAATCTTCAAACAGCCAAGAGGAGACCATGGAAATCTGGTGGTAGACAAAGGGATTAGTAAAATGGTCGGTATAGTAATAAGCAGAAATGCAAGCTATCCGTTGACTTGCCTTCCTTGACTTCATAGCTTCCTTTACGCGACTCTTATCCTCATGATACTGTCAATCAAAACACAAATGGTTGGATTATCACAACACAACTATCAGATTCACTCAAATCTACCCTTAGAGAAATATAATTTATCTAGTCCGAATTACCTGTTTCTCTAACTCTTCTGTGACATCTTCGAACAAGTCTTTCGGAGTTGAGCCAGACGTATTAGATGCAACAGCTTGGTATTGGGGCAACTCCTTTAACTGTACATAAAATAACTGAGTGAAAGAATCCAATATAAAATATAATTTGTCCAAAAAAGGGATCTAAACTGGTGAGACACCTCAATGCAATAATCCAACCAGTACGTCTTGGCTGTAAGGATGCCAGCAGCAACATGTTCTTCCAATAGTGTACGAAATGCATCACGGTTTTTTCTCTCGGCCCGCCTTACATGTTCCTAGCTCCACAAGAAAACGAAACCATGAGCATTGGAGTTTTAAGAGGAAAAGTTAGGTTACAACTCTGAACATTGACCTTACTTTCTCTACTTTCTTCAGCTCCTCTTCTTCCTTCTCTAGTTCAAGAATGTATTCCTGGAATAACAAACATTAGAAACAAATTCTAATGTGGCATCCTGAACTACTTGATGAAGTAACTTACCTCAAAACCAATCAGGCGATCTATCTTTTCAAGACAGAATCTTTCATCATCCTCCAGTCTATCTTGAACTTTGCGCCATTGTGTACCAGCCTTAAAACAAGTATTATAAAAGGCATTATGGCGAGGTCTACGAAAAAAAGGTTTGCAGGAATAAGATTCACAAACAATGATGTACTTTGATAAAGTCACAGGTTTCAAGAAACTTCCGATACTCTGCCATATGTTGCCGATGCTCCTCCTGTGCCTTATTTCTTTCCTGCACATTAACGGATTCATGATGTCAATTAAAATAATGAACTTTCCCCTTCTACAAAGCAAAACATTGTATTCTCAATAGATGCTTCAAAAACCATCATGCCGGTGCACCAGATAAATTCTCAGCGACAATCTAAGCACCCACACAAATTATTGTGTATTTTAAGACATGCCTCTTGTATCATACGAAGCGAGAAAACCGTTTGAACCGTAATAACCAAAAAACAAAGTTCTCTGGTCCAACACCTTCATGTGCATAGGCATGCCATGTTTTGCTTAGCAGCACAAAGTATCATACGAAACAACAAACAGCCAAATCTACACATGAAAACGAAAAGCCCCAAAAAAGTACCCAGATGATTTACCTTCCTCTCAAGTTCCACAATATAATTGTCAAAAAGATCTTCACGATCCCTTGAACGGTCAACAGCTTTAAAGCGCTCATCATTTTCAAACAAACTCATTGCTTTGCTGGTGAGGAAATAGTTTCCATTAGCAAATGTCATGCATACAATAAAGAAAAGAGCCAAAGATCTTGTAATTAACTGAAAGCCATACCTCCATTTTATGGATGATGAAAGCTCTTCACACTCCTGAAGTCAAGAAATATTATTAGAACATAAAANTTGTGCCTTATTTCTTTCCTGCACATTAACGGATTCATGATGTCAATTTGAATAATGAACTTTCCCCTTCTACAAAGCAAAACATTGTATTCTCAATAGATGCTTCAAAAACCATCATGCCGGTGCACCAGATAAATTCTCAGCGACAATCTAAGCACCCACACAAATTATTGTGTATTTTAAGACATGCCTCTTGTATCATACGAAGCGAGAAAACCGTTTGAACCGTAATAACCAAAAAACAAAGTTCTCTGGTCCAACACCTTCATGTGCATAGGCATGCCATGTTTTGCTTAGCAGCACAAAGTATCATACGAAACAACAAACAGCCAAATTTACACATGAAAACGAAAAGCCCCAAAAAAGTACCCAGATGATTTACCTTCCTCTCAAGTTCCACAATATAATTGTCAAAAAGATCTTCACGATCCCTTGAACGGTCAACAGCTTTAAAGCGCTCATCATTTTCAAACAAACTCATTGCTTTGCTGGTGAGGAAATAGTTTCCATTAGCAAATGTCATGCATACAATAAAGAAAAGAGCCAAAGATCTTGTAATTAACTGAAAGCCATACCTCCATTTTATGGATGATGAAAGCTCTTCACACTCCTGAAGTCAAGAAATATTATTAGAACATAAAACAGGTCATCAGTCACACTAAACAAACAAAACACCGAACTTCTGACTCCTTTGGTACATACCTCTAGCATCTTGACAAATTCTTCCCGAGCTTTCTTCTGTCTTCTTCGTCTTTCCTCAGCTTCCACTTTTTTCCTTTGACCAAGATACTGGAGAATTTAATTTGACAGTCAGGTGTATGCGTTAGAGCTACTGAAAGTCGAAATCTACCAGTGAAAACATAATTACATCACAACTAGAGAGTGCAACACATTATTTAACAAGGTAAAAAAAAATGCAATTCCACATTATAGCTAAGAACTAAGAAACTATATACCTCGTTAAAAGCTTGTTTCCGCTCACCTAGAGTCCTCAAAGCACCATACCTTTTGTCGTGAACAATCTCTTTCAATGTCTACAAGGACTCGAGGAGATGATACGGTCAGCAACGAAGAGGTAGATGCTTAGGAAGAGGATGCTGAAATATCGATCAAAGACACAAATACTAGCACATTACCTGTTCCCATGTCCAGTCAGAATGAACATTTACAGATTCCAAAAGAGACTTGAAAGCAGCTTTAGCCTCCTAGAAAAAAAATAACCAAAATAGTACAAAAATAGATGGTTGGCAAACAATTGCACTTGCACACGAAAACGTTATGCTACAGAAAAGAGATATCATGAGGAGAAAATAGGATAAAAAATTACCTGCTTAGTAGCATATACCATAGGTTCCTCAACATTTGCTTTGTCACCAGCAGGTGACAGATTTGCTTTTACATTCACCGACAATTCCTTATTGTCAGCCTAACAAAACATTCGAAATAATGAGAAAGCATACCATGATGTAAAGCTTGACCATAAATATTCATGACACCACCACATCATCACACCTATAGTAATTACTATACATAACTTTTCCAATAACTCGGACATGTTAATGTAAACTCTGTTTACATGAAGCTGAAGTAGAAACAGGTAAATGGAAAACATATGAATACACTTTTAGAATCTAGGCAAATCATTGTAGAAAAGGACAGTTAAAATCATGCCTCATTGTTTTGTGTTGTAGCTCCATTATTTGAATCATTTGCTCCCCGAGACGGTAAATTACCCGCTTTTCTGTTAAGATGGGTACAAAACCTAAATTCAGAGGCATGATAGAGTGTATAATCATCAAACAAAACTTCCCCAAGTAAAAGTAGTACATTGCAGTCGCCTCAGTATCAGTAGCTGCACCAGACGTTGGAGTAACAGGAGCAACTGAGGGAGGATGGGCGACAGGTACAGTCAAACCCGCTTGGGTAGGGCTTGAAGAATGTCCAGGAAGTGTTGAAGATGAGCTGGGAGCAACAGAGGTCGCAGTGCTAACCGCTAGATCAGATGAGGAGGCAACATTGTGGGACAGAGGAGTAGATCCAGCTTCGGAAAGGGACCTCTTTTCGCTAGCTAGTTGGGCTTGTTCCCGAGCTAACTGCATACAACAACTACACAGGTTTAACATAGGCTTTGCATTGGGGAATGTGGACGAGAGAGAAATAAATTGGTAGACCTTCAAATCTTCTGGAATTGTCCACTTAGACTCCTTTGTAACCTTGTTATAATAATATCTGTGTAAATTGAATCAACTAATCAGTTGCAACAATGGAAAATAAGCATTATACAAATACCAAATGAAATTCAAAGATGCATACTTCTTTCCATCAGCTGTTGTAAATTCCTTCCATACAGTGGATGCATCAGCCCGCTGTAGAAAGAGATTTTAGATTGCAAGAAACTATAAAAATGAATATACATGGTAGATTTTGATCAATCAATCAAGTCTGTTTCTACAGAAACCCAGAATGTCATTTAAAGGTTACGGGATCAAAGTGGAAAAAAGAAAGATGTATGCATCGTAGCAATGAATATATCAACAAGGCAGGATTTTATCAGGTCAATCAACCAAATTAAGTTCATAAACGTCAAGAAAGAAACCAAGACAGGATTTTATTAGGTCAATCAAATAACTTGTTTCAAAATACCCCCAAACTGGTTGCCGTTTGCATTCAAATATCATTCTTCTAGTATATAATTTCCAACCAAGTTAAAAAACAATGTGCATAGACAGATTTGATGCAAAATAATTTGTTATGTAAAACAGAAATAAGCAGAGGGGGGTCAAATATACTACTTAACAGTACAGCATACCATTGAAAAAAGTGGGACAAGAGTACTATTGAAGTTCTTCTATTTGTATAAAGAAAACAAGGACCGAGTCTAGAAACACATACTTTTACTATAAAACAAGAAAAAGACAATCAGAAAAATATTTAATAGAACAAACATCATAAATTAGCAATCCGATCCCAGCCTGACTATAAAGTTGTCACCTAAGAATTTACACAAAAGAAGTGAAAAACAGGGAGCATCGGTAGCCTGTTTTAATAAAGTGAAAGCTGCTTTAGATGAGCACGTAGCAGTCATTATATATCTCGACAGTTACCATTGAGTTTCCAAATCAGTGGAAAAGAATATGCTCAACATCATTTTTCTAGACAAAGTATGCATCCGTTTACATAACAGTAAAGTGGACACACCAACTATAAGACTGATAAGCTTCAACGACCAGCAAGATAAAAATCATCTTAGAAGACTGGCTACTTTATAAGTCTCACCTCAAGTGGTGTCATCAGTTCAAGAGGTTTCTCCCAGCTTGACTGTTTAGTCTGCTTGTTGTAATAATACCTAGAAAAGATAAGTATTTATCAGATCACCCGAAAAGTTTTAGACTCCATAGACTTAAAGCCATGACACACACATCTGCATGGACCTTATGGAAGGTTCAAAAAATGAGAAGCTTACGAAAAATTTCATAAAGTAATCAATTTCGATTGGGAACTGCATGAACACAAAACTACGGTACAAAGAGTGACATGTAGGACGATAATTGGTGCCTAAACATGAAACAGTGATTCAGTAACATACTTTCTCCCATCAGCAGATGTATGCTCCTGCCAGTCAGATGCAGATTGCGGAGTCAAGCTTCCCTGGAATCAAAATCCAACATGAATATTAAGCTACAATTTGCATAAGAAATAGTGCATAAAGAAATACCAATTAGTTTGATAAGAGTACATCAACAATGCCATATCAGCTAGTTAGTAATCGACTATAAATAGGAAAAGGTTCTGATGTGTAGAGGTATAAAGTATTTTGTGGTTTGCTAGGGGCCTCTTGCGGCTTGGAAGAGTTTTTGGGTTCTCAACAACAATACCGTACGTCTTCAAACCTTATTCGAGTTTGAGTTAAGTTAAGGACCAGAGGGGGTGCACATAGTATTTAATAAATCTAAATAAGTCGATGTCTATATAAAACTTTGCTAATAAGTTGAGGAACGCTCGATTCATATACAAATACTATCTCAAAATAGTTCAGAGGAAGATTAAAATGCTATAAATGATAGATGACAACTCAAAATAATATGATTCGACGTTTTAGTACGAGATGGTTTCATAATTAACAACATATTTAAGCATCAATACAAGTCAGCAAAACATATTTGCGATAAGTAACCGTAGCCACTTACTGGGTCTGTGGATAGTGCGACTGGTGTTTGTTGCCCAGTCTGCGGCACAGGGGAAACAAGTGATGTACTTTGATTTACAGGAACAGGCCAAGCGTTTGCTGCTGGAGGGACGCCGGCTGCATGCATCTGAGAATTTGGTTGGACCAATGATGGTGGTGGTTGTTGCTGAGGATAAGAAGATGGTACAAACTGCAGTAACAAGAATCCACTAGGAAAATGAAAACGAATCATACATAAAGGTTATCCGCACACAAATATAAGAGCAGAAGTCTCACCGTATATGAAGAAGAAAATGGAGGTCCAGATGTAACAAAGCCCGTCACTGGAGGTACATTTGGCTGTTGTTGAGTAGATCCAGAAGTGAGAATCTGGTTTGTTTGAATATAAGGAACTGATACAGCCTGTGACGATGATGTAATATGACCAGGCTGACCTGGTCTCACTGGAAAGAGCTGCTGCTGCTGCTGTATGGGCTGAGAAAACTGTGGAGGCTGACTCTCAGCATTTGGAGGTACATGTCCATAGGGATGAAAAGGCTGTGAAGCTGCAGGAACAAAATGCTGACCCTGTTGCCCAGGAACCATCGGCCGAAACTGCTGGAAAAATAGTCTCATAAGCACATCTAATAGATCACAGACTAGTGGAGAAACTAACAAACTATCACTATAAATCATACGCTAAAACAAAACGTCCACCAATTGGGAGCCAGATTATCATCCCATAGAAATTTTGTAGTTATGCAAACCCACTTATACACTTCAATCAAGGTAATGAGACACATACTTCAGCTTCTTAGCTTTCGCGACATCAAATCCAGTAAATATAAAACCTTACAAACTATTAAACAATGACAGATACAATATAGATCAAAGTCTCTAATCCGTTTGAGCTTAATCAAATAAACTTCGTCAAAGTCTCTAGTCTAAACCTTCCCCAAAATCAAATTGCTTAGAACATATCAATCGAGTTGCTTCGAATTCCATGAAAGGGAACTAAAAGAGAGAGAGAGAGAGCAACTTTGGCACTTTTCGCACCTGGGCACCAGAAGACGGGGGAGGATTATTCGACATTCTCCCACAAAATAGAGCTTCCTTTACAACTTACGGCTTAATCTGAAGAGCAAAATATCCCAACTTCGAGCTCAATATTTCAGAGGGAGGACATGTAGTCGATAGCGAAAAGAGAGGAGGAAAAACCCTAACTAGTAGACGAAAGCACATACCAGGGCCAATGATGAATCAAAGAGTATCGAGAAGGACGACGAAGTCTCACCAAACGGAGGTTTTCTTAACCCTAATCGGGACTGAGCGAGCGGGACTACTCCGAATTGCGAAAAGAAAACAAGTTTGTCGACGAACAAACGAATCCAGTCTACAGATGTTGTTGCCTTTGCTTTTTTTTAATTTAGTTACAAAACGGCATGTAGTCCTGACGTCACCGCTTAGTACTGTAATTTTTTGGTTCGGTTTTTCTTTGTGATTTCAGATTTCCGGTTTAGTAATAATGGTAAACCTGAGTTAAGATGGATGGTTTTGTTAATGTTAAAGTTTTTGGTTCAGATTCGAATTATATAAAGATCTTATTTCTGGATATAAAATTTTAAATTTGTTCCCAATAAGAGTAGCATTAGACGCATAATAATTAAACGTCATTTTTAAGTTTGGTAATTGTAACTTTAGGCCAAATTTTCAAAAATTTTACAATTTGAGCAACTCAAAACCGGTTGACAAGTTAATCATATGCGTTCTTCTCAAATTCAAAGGCTCAAAAGTTTTAAGAAAAAAAGGAAAGCTGCAATAATATCTTAAAATGCCTACTGCAAATTCTTGAGCAACTCATAATCTTTAACACAAAACGAAACTATCGTCCTAATAATCCAACATTTTTAATGCGATTATAAACCTAAGTTGATAGTGACTTGAAGCTCGCCTTGTCGTTTACCAAGTGACTAGCCTTCTAGGACACCTGATCATTCCTCGACCATTGTCCAACTCGAAATGAGCTTTGGAAAAATCAGTGCTTGAAAAGAACGGCCGTAGATCTGCAATGTCGTATCCCTTGGCCTGAAATGTAGACATAAATAAGAGTTAGTGAAAAATATCTATTAGGAAGCGTGCTTCTGATATTAGCCTAATCATATATGACAGTTACCTTTGTCTGCAGCTCTTCTATCTTAACCTCGATAGATGGTAGTCCTGAATTTGATCCCGAAATGATTTCTTCAAATTTCAAGGCATTCTTTATGAGCTCTTTCAGAAGAACAAGCAGCAATGAGTTGAAGTCCTTTTTGTATGTAATGTATCGTTTGAAACTCTGCACAGGAGTAAATTAGTTCAGACATCAGAATCCATAGATACAAAGCTCACCGAACACCTAAATGGAAGTTCTCTAATACCTCTCTTAGAGTTCTCTGGACACCAAATTTCTGGGTTGATATGAAAGAGTCAAGCAGGACTCGAATGGCCATATTAACATCTTCTTCTGTAACATACTGCCTAAGGTGCATCCTAGCATGCGCTTCAGACATTCGGATCATAGACTCGAGGTGCCTTGTCGCAATGGAAACTCCTTGTCCATTCTGAACGAAAGATTAAAGCAGGTAAGAGATTATAACATAATACTTGAGAAAGACATAACTCAGCAGTACAATTATAATTAAGAAATGAAACCTACCATTGATTCTCGTCTTAGATTAGCATAAACAGTCTCTAACTTCTTGGCATCTAGTTCACCCAGTTTTGGGAAGACATACAACTTCGAGTATGTTAAGTATTTCTTCAGCAGGTTCTGGGGAAGAACCTGTATATAAAATAATATTTTGATCAAGACATGAAAACATGGAAACTTCAAAAGAAGCAGCTACAACTGAAAATCACAGACCTCGGGATCAGTAGAACCGCTAGATCCCTGAATGCCATCTTGGGGCTCGCTATCTTCTATCTTACCACCTTTGGGTTGTGATTTGAAGTGGCTACTGACAACAAATTCAGCAAGCATTTCATCTGTAACTGGGTCAACCACATCCTGAAGCCATATAATTGGTTTAAGTCATGTCAATAACCAAAAAAGTTAACACAATCAATGATATGATAGCAAGAACAAGACGCAGAGGTTTAGAAAAATACCTTGACAACACACAATATATCAAAACGAGAAAGGATCGGATCTGTCAACTCGACGTTCTGTGCAAATGACTTGGATGAATCGTACCTGAAATTGCAATGTCACAAACAAATTAGCAAGATCAAAATGACAAAGTTTAGATCAGTGAATTTGGGGCATTAGTTATTTACCTTCCACCAACTGGATTAGCTGCGGCAATAACAGAGCAACGAGCTTGAAGGGAAGTAACTATTCCTGCCTTTGATATACTAATACTCTGTTGTTCCATGGCTTCATGGATACTCACCCTGGTAACAAAACTTAAATGGTCAGCACCATTTTGTTCAGAAAAGTAATTATCATTAGTTGCATTTTGTTACCTGTCTTGGTCGTTCATCTTGTCAAACTCATCGATAAGACAAATTCCGCGGTCAGCAAGTACAAGTGCCCCTCCTTCAAGCGTCCACTCCCTTGTAACTGGATCCTTGTGTACCGCTGCAGTTAGACCAACAGCAGAAGCTCCCTTTCCAGTCGTGTAGACAGCTCGTTGTCCAGTTTTCTCGGCATACCTAGACGTAACATTTAAGCAGTTAATGAAAATATTCACCACATGAATTAATGAAGTCAGCTGGCCAAGATAGTTTTCTTACTTCAGAAATTGTGATTTTGCTGTTCCTGGATCACCTAGTAGAAGTACATTAATATCTCCACGCAATCTGTGTTTCCCTTTAATATTTTTCTCTTGGCCTCCAAACATAGCAAGAGCAAGAGCTGTTTTGATATCTTCGTGGCCATATATTGACGGAGCGATTGACTTAATGATCTGAAAGAGAAATTGAATTGATGTTAACAGGGATGTCTTTGAAGCAATTCAAAGGTTTTATTAGGATTTAAATCCAACTTACACGTTCAACTATACGTGGGTCCTTGGACAGCTCTTCGATTTGTGTCTTGTCTTCTTGGGTTAGCTTGTATGCAGAAAAGAGGTCTTGCTTCTTTGTAACATAGTTAGCTTCCACCACAGTGGCAAAGACAGGAAATCCATTCTTTGTGTTCAAAGATAGGTCAAAATTGTTGGTATATATGCCAGTAATCTCCTGTAAATCATCTCATGCAAGATAAAATCAATCACCTACCATACACAGGTGTGCAAAGTATTCAAGAAGAGTAATGCATGAAGAACATACAATTTCTTCTCCAGGACGTGCACAATCGATAAGGTCATTCAGCAGGATAACTTCCTTATGTCTTGGGAGTCGTCCAGCAGGCACTGTTCCTGGACTCTCTTGGATTGTAAGCTTTTGATAGTTCCTGTATATTGTCTGAAACAAGAGAGCAAATTAATTTGTGGTCAATTCACATTCCAATTCAGAGCTTACATTGACTTTAATGGAAAATATTAGAGAGGACATAGAATCCTACCTGTTCAACATTAACAGTAAACGGTCCTTTTGACTGGCATTCAGAACAAGATCCGACCTTGACTTCTGAATAAGAGTTTTGAAAGAAAGGTCCCAAAACTGCTCCGCACTTGTTACAATCATATTTCACCTGCTGCAGTTGAGGAAAGACCCCAGAACGCCTTGTGACAACTCCACCAATGCGGATCATTGTGTTAAGATGAATCTGCCTGAGAATTCACAAGCAAAAAGATTAAGTTGGAGTCTTGTGAAGAATAACAAAACTCCTCTTTATCCATGAATTCAGACATAGTTATACCTTATGTTCCGAATCTGATCATTAACTGGTAGGTTGGTAACACGAACATAGATCTTTGTATGAATATTCTTGTAGTTTGGATGCAGATCAAAGATGACCTTTTCTGTAACTTCCTCCATAACTTCAAGAACAGGTTGGGGAGCATCGGCCAACCAGATGGCAATATTCGGGTGGACATGTATGAATTCTTTATAATCAATCTCCAGACTACACTTATTAGCTGAAAATAAGCCATAGATAGATAGTTCAGAGATCTAATGCTTGTAAATTAACCAGTAAAGAAGGAACTCATGTAGCTATAGCAAAAAGGAAACGAAAGTACCTGAAACCATTTCGTTAATCAAACGAACATATTCAATATCCCCATTGTCATTCTTTGGTTTCACATAAGTAAGCAAAAAGTCTTTGAACTTCTTGGCAATGAAACGTCTCACTTCATCTCTCATAACCCATTCCCTCAGAGTTCCTTGAATCCGATACATCTCAAACTCTGCTTCATCTTCATTGTCATCCTGTATATAAGAAATTACCAACCATTAGCACTACCATAACACAAACCTAGCACCACCAAGTAAGTACAAAGATACACAATCATACCTCATCCTGATAATCATCAGTTTGATCAGTCATTGAGATATCTGGCTGTGACCCTCCTGGCGAACTTGGAGGGTTTCCATCAGGATCACCATTACCTCTTGGTGGAACCGTAGTCCGAGACCTCTTCGTAGGTCTGTAATTCCAATCATCTGAATCTGTATACAAAAACAACCCAACTCAAATTTACATTACCTATATCTAAACCCAGGGTTCAATTAGGGTTCCGATTACTGTACTTAAACAAGAGATTTGGGGATATTTTTTTAATTTACCATTATCATGAAGAAGATGAGGAAGCTTGCGGTTCGCAGCTCGAGTTTCACGAGCGTCAAGTACAGCCTCAGCCGCACGACGGTCAAGCATAACCTGATCTAAATCTCTCTCATCTTCGACGGAATCATCTAATCCATTAGACTCATACTGATCATTCCCATCCATATTCCGATAGTCTTCCAAGTAATTATCGTTGTAGAGATCCTCTCCTTCTTCTTCTTCTTCCTCATCCGCTTCCTCTGGCTCATCCCTGATGACTTGGGTTTCTACGGCGGCTTCTTCGTCGGAGAAATTCTCGGAGTTTTGACTCGTACTTATAGGTAACTGATCTGTGTTGAATCCAGCGGAAGAAGGTGAAGCTGGTGACGACGGCTGGTTATCTGAAGAATCTTCTCCCGCCATTTTCTCTTACTCTCTCTCTCTCACACGCACACTTTTTCTCCGGCGACGGAATCAGGGCACAATACCACTCGTTTATTGGGTTTCCTCGTCGACTAGGCGGGAAATATTCGCGCCAAATTGACATACGTAATTGGGCCTATAGAGGGCCAATAAATCTGGGCTTTTTACTTGTATTCGGCCTAAGTAGTTACTATTTACATAATCAACGCAATATAGATGAATTGTCAGAGAGGATGATGATGATGTTGAGTAAATTAGTAAACTAATAATATTTGACCCAACCGAAGAGAGAGAGAGTTCTAGTTTTTGTCTTTTCCACACTTATTGCTTGAGATTGGCATTTTCTAGTAATAGTTGATATTTACAAAAAGTTTAAAATTTTAATATGGTTACAACTTACAAAGTATTATGTATCTTTAACAAAAAGAAACTACTTAAAAAAAAAATGACATATCTCTATTATATTATTTAAACTTTTAAACAAATATAATAACCTCATCTTAATATTATATTGTTGTAACCAGAAAATAATTACCCAACAAAATAGCTAATCAAAAAAAGACCTATTAAAATGAAATTGTATATAACATTACAATTACCATCATAACTGAAATCTTATGTAACATTACAATTACCATAATAATAGAGTTTGAAAAATCCCACCAAAATAGAGTTCTTCAACCAGATCTGTATAAGTTAAAAGCTCAAACGACTAAGATTCTCATTTCAAAGTTACGATGATATGAAATTTTCAATCTCGCTAAAAACTGATATGCAACCTTAACAATATCCTGCAGTATTTCATCAAAATCACAAAATAAGATTTTAATATCAAAATACTACAATCCGGCTCTCCACTATTCTATGAACCTGAACAGAGAATATCTTGAATACACAACTACCATATCTACCAAATCGTAAAACAGTTTAAGAATATGCTGTCAAATATGGGAGCATACATTGAGCATGAAATTAGAAAATATTCCATGTAAGATCTTTTATCTCGAATGATCTTTTCTTGATGATAAGCTTAAACACTTATCCCTTTAAGTTAAAGGTAACCTAAATGTTACTTCATTCTCTATATAAACACGCAATCAGCTATCCTATTATTTTAAGCAAAAGAGTTTCTCAAAAAGAATGGTCTTATGGCTAATGATTTACCTTTTTGATGTCAAACCTTACAAAAGAATGTGACGAGTTCAAGTTAAGGTCCTCCAACATCTGCTTCCACTAATCACCATCAAACACACATTTTTTTCACGACTATGTTTGTTTTTGTTTTACTATCATAACCATGGCGCCTAGATCCATGCTTCCATCGAGAAAGGACTTGTGAGCAAGTTTGAGAGGCAGATAACAAAAGGTGAGTGGAGGGTCATTGAAAATTTTGGACAACTCAGGTGAGAGGCTAGTTCATGGTTACTAACCATTCGTTTAAGATGGGCTTTGTGAACAACACTCATGTAACCCCATGTGTCTCCATCTCTGATGATGTGTACCTCACATTGCCCGACTTTCAAAACATCATGGTGGCCGTAGTGTTATAAGATTAATTTGTAAATGACCTACTTGATGGGGTTTATGATGCTGATGTAAGTACCATTTGCTAGCCGTAGTGTTATAAGATTAATCATAGAGATACTAATATATCGTATGTGTTGCCATTAATGCAGCTCCAAGCACATATGTGGTGAAGTTAGATGAACTTGATGATTCAGAAGGACAAGGCAACTCATCTCAAATCATTTCTGGTGATCAGGTAGTTATTTTATTATTATTATTTATAGACATATATATGAGAAATTTTATACTTTTTGGATAAAATGCAAAGTGAATTTAATTTGTTTAATGGTCAAATTCAGGATTCCATGCTTACCAATAGCAGTGAAGCATCTGCTTCTGATTTTGCTACTCTATCATCAAAGAGAGTTAGAGAAAGCAATGAATGATACTCAACCAACAAGAAGATTTTTAGGAAGTCAATCACGTTGGAAAAAAAAAGACGACAAGCTGATGAATGTGAAGGCAATCAAATTGGAAAAAGTTGAGGAGAAGAAGGGATTGAAGATTGTGAAAGCAGAAAGTGGAAAACAAAATGAAGAGCTCCCTTATGAGGAGGACAATGGAGATAGCAAAGATTCAGATTATGTAGGATACTGAATCTAAATGACCTGAATCAAGTGGTAGAATAAGGCTTTTGTTATGTTTGACTTTCAGTAGTTTTTTTTTTTTTCAAAACATTTTCTATATGTAATCAAACTCTACAACATTTTCTATATGTAACAAAACATTTTGTTATGTTTGACTTTCAAACTTTTAAGCTTTCAAAAATAATTCAAGGTTTGTATTTTAAGAGATTTCTAGGTTTTATGTTTGCTTCTCTTTAAGTTGATTTTCGGGAATTTAATATTTTCTTCTGTTCAAGTTTAACTTAATTTAAGAACAAGAACCTAATTATAATGCTAAAAAACACAAGCAAGAAAACCAAAAACAAAAAATCTAGATAAGAAGTTACCTTCTTAAAAATATTGACAAGACAATATTGAAGCCCCTTGAACAAGAACTCTTGATCTTATTGGCTGCAATATGATATCTTATGTTTTTCAAGGTCTCCATATCATAGAAGATAGATCATATGTTTAAAGCTCCTTTTGTACAGCTATGAAGTACCAACACACCAAAACCCAAACCGCATGTCATCATTACAAGAAACTAGAAAACCCCAAAAACGAATATGATTCTAATATTTACCTTCTCAGTTGCATTTATGGAGCTAATTTAATGTATATATTGCGATTATACAATAAGAAAACTACAATATACTCAATTTCTAGCAATTTAATAGAATCAGACATCGATTGATACAAGTTAATACAGTTCACATCAAATTTAACGATTTGAAAGATTTCTAATTGAAAATAAAAACGAAAATTACAGATTGAAAGCTCAATTCGTACTGAACATCTTTAAACTGATTCTTTCAAACATTACATTAGTAAGAAGATTGTCTACTAATTATGCCCAAATAATAAACTAACTTGACCTAATTACTGAACCTAAACATACCTTGATTTAGAATCCATCTTGCAATCTCTCATGATCCAACAACGACGGGTTGATTCTCTAGCATATTTCAGGTTGGCCTTTTCGAAAAAGAAATCATATGAAGCTGATATCTCGTCGAATTGCAGAGAGAAGAACAAGAAAAAATTATTATGTTTGTTTTGCTGGAAAAATAAACAAACGAAAAAAATCTTAATCGACAAAAACATGAAGGGATGGATCTTGAACTGGACCCTTTACAATGGGCTAAACATACTGTAAAATTATTATACTTATTGGCCGGTGAAAATAATACAAAATAACCCTTATAGGTAACTACGTTACATGCTAATTACAGCGTCAATCATATGTACTAATCTTTACATTAAAAAAATAAATACTATTATAGGATTTAAAACACACCACACAATACTATATTATATAAGATGTCAAATAATTATACTAATAATTATAACCATAATAATCAACAAATCTAATAAAATTGGTTATTTCCCAGCGCTGGTCATTATCTAGTTATTTATTATATAGGAAAACACCAAAAAATATCTTAAGACCGTTTAGTATCTCAAGGTTTTTTACTTAGAAGAGAAATATACTTCATTTATATATATTTAATTTAAAAGTACATTATGATTTAAATAATTGGTAAATTCGACATGCGAGACTACGAGTTAAACAACGGTTATAGAATCAATAAACAAATAAACTTTAATTTCACATATTTCAAAAGATATTTACAATTTTCATCATCTAATACTGAAAAACATATTAAAGCGGTAACTAATAAACATTTTTCAGCACATTCGGATTTCATGTGAAACCGAAATCGATCCCCAAACACCCACTAGTCTCAATCCGCGACTGAGAAGAAACGCTCCACAAAACTGCTGATATCTCCTAAAATATTAACTCAAATTCACTTCTGTAAAATGGAGAGTGTACAAAAACCTCTTAGCTACAACCCTACCAAAAAGCAATACCTTTCAAAACGATTTGAGTAGTCGGATCTTCCTTCTCTCCAATCCTGACAGTTCTGTTTCTCTCTTTATTCTAAGGAAAAAGCTTGTTCTCCTTCTCTTTCTCCTTTACACCAAATAACCAAGAGTTATCTCTCTTCCTCTCCCTCTCTCCGAGCATCCAGCTGCGACAAACCTCTATTACTGAAGAGAAGAGAAGCGTTATCCTTGTAGAGAAGAATTAGGGACTATTTGGTTTAATTTAATTAAACCAGAAAATAGCTAAAACAATAATTAATTAAACCACCTTTTGGTTAATCAATAAATCGATCAAGTTAATAAACCAACAGTGATTAAACCAAATCCACTTCAATTCCCGATAAAAAATCTAATATTCATGTTTTTCATTTGAAACCGCAATCGATCCCGAAACACACGCTGGTCTCAATCCGCGACGGAGAAGAAACGCCCCACAAAACTGTCGATATCTCCTAGAATATAAACTCAAATTCACTTCTGTAAAACGGAGAGTGTGCGAAAATCTCTTAGCTACAACTCTAGCAAAAAGCAATACCTTTCGAAACGATTTGAGCAGTCGGATCCTCTTTCTCCCAAACCCTGACAGTTTTGTTTCTCTCTTTACTTTAAGGAAAAAGCTTTTCTCCTTCTCTTTCTCCTTTACACCAAATAACCACAAAGTCTGTCATGTCGACGTCGTACATCTTTTCACTGTAAATTAACGCAATCCTAGCGATACCTTCGCTAAGCCCCACGAGTACGTCATTGGACAAGACATGTTCTTCAATATGGTGATAATCTTGAACGGCGGAGGACTTCAGTTAGTCGAATCTTGGTTCGACTTCTTGAACAGAGGCGGTGGTTGATAATTCTGGATTTATCTGCTCTGTTTCGCGAATTACGGCGATAGATGTCCCGTTAAAAGTGTTTTCCTGCGCGACAATCACGTTTCTAACTCTATCTGCCACAACACACCGTTCTTCTCCAACAACTCTGGTGAGAAGATGATGTTCCCAATTCCATCGTATCGTACCACGAAGCTATTTCGTTCCAATAAGTTCACCTACGTCGAGATGACGTCGGTCTGACGTGACTTCGTCATTTCCATGAAAGAATCTGGTTCTTCACCTTCCGGTTTGATAAGTCGGCGTTTCCCGTGAAATTCGCTGACGTAATTCTTCGTCGTCATGATCAAGCCAAGATTCTCTCTTTTCCTTTTTTTGAATAAAAATTATTTTAATTTGAACGTTTATAGTAGATTAGCCGTTAGACT
Source organism: Camelina sativa (assembly GCF_000633955.1). Taxonomy (NCBI): domain Eukaryota; kingdom Viridiplantae; phylum Streptophyta; class Magnoliopsida; order Brassicales; family Brassicaceae; genus Camelina; species Camelina sativa. The sequence continues at coordinate 20,158,103 of NC_025687.1, read as the reverse complement.
ATATATATATATATAGTTTTTTATTTTTATTAAACTATATGTTCTCTATATGAGAACTAGACTTCTTCTTTTTGATAAAAATATGAACTATACTTAAGTTGTCTAAATGGTTTTTTATTTTATTTTGGGGGGGGGGGGGAAATAGTTATGAAATAACTGTTTGTTTGAGGATTTTTTTTCTTCAAAATACGTTCTCTATATGAAACTATACTTCATTTTTTTTTGATAAAAATATGAACTATACTAAAGTAGTCTAAATGATTTTTTTTTTTGGTTTTTTTTGGAGGAAAAATAGTTCTGAAAAATCTACAAATACTCGTTAGTTTTTAAATTGTGTTCATGGTATAAATCATTTTTTGGATACTACCAAACTGATTGAATATGTACATGTGGACGCTTTGGCGCGTAAGGCTCGTACAACTTTTTCATCCAATTGGCTCATATGAACTGATCTTTTGTTATAAAAAAAAACTGATTGAATGTAAGAGATTTGTTGAATATGGTAATAAGTCTTGTCACCATTTATTTTTTTTCGGTCGTTTCTGGTTTTAATGATGCTAATATATATATGGATTTTTTTTGTTGATTAAGAGATTCTAAATAAATACCCATATATATATATATATATATATATACACCAGATTTTATTATTAATGTGAACCGTCGAATGTAATTATAATTATTCAGTATTAAAAATATAAATATATTTAGATGTCAAATTTATTTTATTAAGCGATATATAACTTATCTATTTCTTTTAACATTTTTCACAATTAATTCTTTCTTTATTTTCCATTATACACTCGTCATCTCTTGCATCTTCTCTCTTTTCATATTCTATTATCTAACTCACTTTTAATATATTGATTATGAAGATATATCATAACTATATTTCATCTTTTTCATCTTTCAATACTCATTTTTTTAATTGATTGAGTATTCATTACTTACTAAAGTAGATGTAAAAAAAATCATAGAGAATATGCCTACCCTTTATTGCGCAGTTTATTTGATAGTGTTGTACTACATGTAAATTTTGCTTCATAATAATAAATCTCATAATTAGACTCGTTTCCATCCATAAACATCATATTATAACATCAAATATTACATTTTATCTTAATTGTTTGCCAAAAAAATGTTATATATATAATTTTTCTACTTTAAATATGTATAGTCTACTATCTTTCTATATAGTGTTCTTTTATTTTGATTCTCCTAAATCTACAAACTCATAATCTTTTAAATATGTGTATTTATCTAAAAATAGAATTCTTTGAAAAATTTAATTAAATTTACAATCTACCACTACTATTATAATTGTTTTTGTTACAAATAACTTTCTCAAATTATTTCTTAATATGTTTTCATTATTTTTTTTGGTGTGTGTGATGTTGAGAATAAGTTTTCTTTAATCTGTTTTATTTCAAGTAACCTTATATATTTCTCTTAGATATATACATTATACAATTTTTGAGCACTTGATTAATATTTCTTTTTTTTGGATATACCTTTGTTTAACAAATTTCACCATTTTTCAATTTTGACAACAATAAATAACATAGATCACTCAAACTATTTTAATTATTTATATTATTTAGAATTCTCAAGTCTCAAGTTTTTAATACATATATATTATTAATTATATTATATTATAATTAAAAATAATATTACACACCAACTTTTAATCGATAACATGAATTTAGTTTTACACCAAAAATTGAATAACCTCTTGATTTAAAAAAGCCTTTAAACTTTTGTGTTCGTTTTTTTTAAAAAAATCTTATGTTCTTTATCCTAATAATTCTAACTCTTTAAAGTAAACCAAAAACGAAATGAAAAAAAAACATAGAACAATGAAAAATATCAAAGTAAATTATGAATAGCGATTACATCATTATAAAACTAGATTTGTTATATATTTAATAATGAAATTTGTTATAAGAATGATTAAAATATATTTTAAAAGTAAAATGTTTGATTTTTTTAAAAGTAATCGAAAAGGAATATTCTTTAATTATTCAATGGCAATTATATGTAAATGTCCATAAAAATAAGGTCGATTAATTCATTGGTGTCTCGAGCTCTGTAATGACGACACATCAACATTTTTTAAAAAATACTTCTCTATTATAATATACAGAAGATAGTTGGTTATTTATTAGTAGCAATTTACCACAAACTTTATTGGTATTTAAAATTGTTATTACTACTTTTTTATAAATGACTCTAATTTTACTACGATATTTTCATTTTAACTAGGAATGTTATATTTCATGAGACGATTTCCCCTTTTTTTGAATAAAGAACAATTTCAACCTGATTTTTCTCTGAATACTATTTTACCTGCCTTGCCTCGTGTTGGTTATTGTTCTGATGATGCATTGCCAATTGTTTATTCAACATTTGATCATGGTTTTTCATCTGCATCATCATCTGATAATACTAATAATGCACCAATGCCAATAGTTCCTAAGGTGAGTCAATGCCAATAGTTCCTAAGGTGAGTCAACCTGTGAACACTGAGACTACTAGTGTTTATTTACCTAGTGGTAGATCTAAATGACAGACTAAAGCACCTATTTATTTATCTGATTACCACTGTGCATTAACATCACTTTCTCCATCACTACCATCTAATCATACTACTCCATATCCTCTATCATTCGTACTTACATATGATCATTTCAATCTATATTATTGTTCTTATATGTTATCATATTCTGTGGAGACTAAACCAAAAAAATTAAACTAGCCATGACCTCTGATAAGTGGAAAGGAGCCTGCAACGGTGAACTGTTTGCTATGGAGCTTAACAGAACATGGACTATTGCTTCTCTACCAGTTGGAAAGAATGTTGTGGGCTGCAAATGGGTGTTAACCATCAAATATAATTATGATGGTTCTGTATAAAGATACAAAGCTCGATTGGTCGCAAAGGGGTATACTCAACAAGAAGGAGTGGATTATGATGAAAAATTTTCCCTGGTGGCTAAGCTTACGAGTGTTAAATTGATGTTGGATATAGCAACTAAAGGAGGTTGGATGTTAACGCAAATGGATGTTACCAATGTCTGCTTGCACAGTGAGCTTGATAAGGAGATTTATATGAGTCTTCCTCAAGGTTATACTCTAGGTAACATGGAATCACTCCCTCCTAATCCGATTTAAAGCAAGCTTATATGAAATAAAACAAACTTTTCCCCTTTGTTTTGGTAAATGATATCTTTTTACAGATTAAGTCTGATACAACTCTGTTTGTGAAGTACACAGAGACTAGTTCATTGTTGTGTTAGTCTATGTGGATGACATAGTTGATATATCATGGTTTTTAGGTGTTTTGAACAATGGTATAAGGAGTCTTTTAGAGTCTTTTGATGTGTTTTTAGGTTCTTTGTGAGTCTTTACAGGTTTTATAGGATTTAGCATGGATGGGAGCATAATAGAGCTAAATAGGAGGATTTGGAGCATATTCAAGCTTTGACGCTAAGCTGTGAAGTTGGGAGACGTATTCAGAAGGATGCATCGACCAATGCAATTGATGGCATCAATCAATGCAACTGATGGCATCAATCGATGCAAATCCACAAGGCAAATCGGAATTTTTTCCAAAAGTTTTGAAGCTTTACAAAGCTGCACTAAAGTTTCTCATATTTGCATCATTAGTCCTTGAACATGTTTTAGGAATATAAATAGGATTTTTAGATAATTGTTTAGATCTAAGTTTTATTTTCTGCAAAATTCTGAGAGATTTTTAGAGAGGTTTTGGAGAGAAGAATCAAGACTCCGGCAGAGAAGATTCCGAACTCTTTTACTTCTTCTTTTGATTTCTTAATGCAATTTATTCAGAATATGATTTGTGTTTTACTCATTATGTTTGAGTAGATCTGCTTGTTAGGTTTAGGGTTTCTCATTAGGGATTTCATGGATTGTTAGATTGATTGATTGTTTGGATTCATTATCTTTCTTGTTCTTCACCATATGTTGTTCTTAATGCTAGATCTTTGATATCTGGATTTAGATCTTAGGATTATTGATTGATATGAGAATATAATTGATTTTCCTGATAAAAACCTTTGGGGAGCAAAATTAGTTTTTGCAAAGATATTTGAATTAGTGATTTTGTGAACTTATCTAAACTTTATTTTATTGCTGGTTTCTAACTTGAATTTTGCAAAGAGATTTGGATTCTTGGGTTTTAAAACTGAGATAATATTTGCAGTGAGAACTGATTTATTTTACAATTGTGTTTATAGTTCAAGAACCGTGCTTAATTGTTGAATTCTGCTTGCTTAATTAATTGATCTGATTTTCCATGATTTCCTGAGAGTTTTCTAGGCCTAGCCTTTAATCCATATGAATTTACAACTTTTTAATTCTGTTTTTGCATTGTTTTTAAATTAATATTTTGATTTAGCATAATTAAAAGATTATTAAATCCATTGTGTGAATCTAGAGTCTTTGTGGATTCGATCCCTAAATACTATAGTGATCTCTTAATTTGAGAGAGTAGCTCTAGGGTAAATTTGAGCATATCAATAGCTATTGCTAGTAATAATGATCGAGCCTGAATGATCTCAAATGGGTATTGAGTACTGTTTTCAAGATCAAAGATTTAGGTCCACTTAGATTCTTTAATTTCTTGGCTTGGAGATCGCCAGGACGTCTAAAGGCATTTCAGTGTGTCAACGCAAGTATACATTAGATCTGTTGGAGGATACTGGACTTTTGGCTTGCAAACCTGCTAATTTTCTAGAGTATGCAACACCATATCGAGAACTCATTGGCCGACTCCTCTACTTGACGATTACAAGGCCTGATATTACATATGTGGTACATACATTGAGTCAGTTTCTGCAGTTTCCCACCAATGAACATATGCAAGCTGTTCTACGGATTCTAAAGTATCTTAAAGGTAGTCCAGGACAAAGTTTTTTCTGTTCGGCTCATAATGATACTTTTATCAATGCTTTTGTTGATGCTAACTGGGGAACATGTCTGGATACAAGATGCTTTGTTTCTGATTTTTGCGTCTATATTGGCACATCGTTGATTTCATAGAAGTCAAAGAAACAAAAGGTGGCTAGTCAGAGTAGTACATAAGCAGGATACAAGAGCTTAGCTGATGCTACTTGTAAAGTCATTTGGATACAACAGCTATTGAGAGACTTTCATGCACCGGTTTCAGCTATAACCAAGCTTTTCTGTGATAACAAATTCGCGAATTACATATCCACGAAACCAGTGTTTCACGAGAGAACCAAGCACATTGACATTGACTGTCACATCACTAGGAATCAGATCAAGCTTGATAACCTCAAGGCACTTCATATATCTAGTAAGAACCAGCTCGCGGATATCTCGACGAAACCTCTTCATCCGAAGCCCTTTCATTTCGTACTTACTAGGATGTCTTTTTCAAACATTTATAATCCTTCACTCGTTCAGGATTCTAAGGTGTGCGGGGATGTATCCGGAGTATGAGTATATCTGTTTCTAAAGTTTATATGGTTTATATGGTTCATCTCTAAGATTCTGTTACAAAAATCTTGTTCATCTTTAATTTTAAAAGTTACTAAAATTAGCTAGGTCTATCCGTCTCTGTCATAAGCGTGAAAGGTTCCGTGGATTTTTCAACAATATTAATCCCTACGATGTTGAAAAGAACCTATATCGTAAATAATGAAACTCAAGCCTTTATTTTTTTGACCGTAAATAGTATTATAGTAATCAAGAGGGGAAGTCTCATTTGTCTGCTAGGAGAAGTGAAATTTTTTGTGCAGTTTCATGTATCTTATCAGAATACAATTAGTTGAGCCTCGCAAACGTATATTGTTATAGATATTTTAAAGTCAAAGGCCATTTGAGGCTATATAAAAAGGTTTTACATATCACATATATTGCATCAGATTTTAGAACGTTCAACAACAAAAGCAATTAATTGATACATTAGTTGGTTGACCGTTATCAAAAAGCTTTTCTCTGTGATTTTGAATTTGCTATACGATCGCACGATGTGTCGACTGTTATGTTGTTGTTGCTTCTGCCGCAAGAAGAAGAAGCCGCGAGATGTGAAAAAGGGTAAAAAGGGAAAGAAAGATGGAGGCCTTGTTGTTTTAGAACAGACTAAGCATAAGAAGAAGCGTCGCAATGAAGGAGTAGATATAAAAGTAGACTCATGTTGCTGTTGTGGCGGTGGTGATGGTGGGGGAGACGGTGGCGGGGACGGCGGAGGTGGAGGCTGTGGTGGTGGCGGCGGCGGTGGATGTGGTGGAGGTGGTGGTGGAGGCGCTTAATATATGAGGTTTCTGTAATCCTACATATACTTAATGATCATTTCTTGTGTCATATATATGTGTACTGTTTGAATATTTATTTATTTATTTATATGTGTAATGTGTAAGAATTATTTTAAGGTGTGATCCTTTGTTAGCCTCGAGATATATATTAAGAATAAATAATATGATGCATCCATCATATCTGTTTATTTTGATGAAAAATTAATTTCTGATTTAATTGAATTTATTCAGTTAGACTACTAGATAAGAAAAAGCTAATACACGGATTATTTTCATAACTATAATTTTAAAATATAAAAGCATGCTACATACTAAAGTATGGATTTTTTTGGAGATATAATATATATATATTATACTTTAAAAAAAAGATTCATAATAAGATTAATATTTTAGAAAATTGGAACAAAAATATCATACGTGATACATTAGTTACTTAGTAAATCGTAAATACACAGTTTGATCACATAATTTTCCAATGGCACCTATTATTTAACTTCCATCTTACGCCAAATCAGCTTGTTTAAGACTTCTTCTTTTTTCAATGGAAATTTAAAGTGGAAAACAAAAAAATACAGCTTGTTTAGTCGGTGATCGGGTACGTACATATTGAAAAAGTCTCGCAGTCACATTACCTATCGATAGACATCAATATCCTGCAGATATGATCTTCTTTTAGAAAATATGCATGGTTTATGATTTAGAGATAAAAACAGTATAATGTTTCAAATACTATCTGCGTAGAAAGCACACACTTTGATCTTATATATGACCAAATTTACATCATCCGTGGACTTTTTTAAATCACCCTAATCGTGGTCGTTTCCGTTTTCGATGTTTGTGATTTTGTCTATATATCAACAAACCCGTAAAGAAGTTGATTTGCCAAAAGTTATATTATTGTAACATCCGTAAACAAAAATATGTATTTTAAGGATGGGTGGCAATCGACACTAATGGTAGTGTCAATCGACACCAATAAATTTTGATTCGACTAGATTGACTTATTTGTCAAATTTAGGTCGGTTTGGTTTAAGAAAAACCATTATACCGAGTTATTTAAGAGTTTTGTCGACAGAAAGGGTTTTGGGAAGTTTTGTTTTGTCGCCGCTTCGCGAGTTTTGAGAGAAAAAGAGAGAAAATGTGTGTTCTTGTGTTTTTGAGAGGATTGGTGAGATTTCTTGGCTGTTCTTAGTAGATATGAGGCTAGGAAGGTGATAGACGCTTGCTAGGAAGGTTGGATTTGTTGCTGTTAGTCAGAAACTTCCTGCAAAGAGGTGAGTGCATGACCATGGTTGATCTAAGCCTGAGATTTCCTTTGTCTTGCTTGTTTGGTGTTGTTTGTGTGTTTTTCTTGCTGGGTATGGTTGCTACAGGTTCCTACGGACTCATATGGCTTTGGGAATGAGTTTTAGACGGTTTGGAGATGTTACGAAGCGAGATTCAACTCTCGGCTTCGAGCGGATCACACAAAGCTTGAAATCTTTCTTTTTGTGTTTTAGGTTCTTTGTGAGTCTTTTTAGGTTTTATAAGATTATTCCTGAGAGGTTTGTTGTAAAAAAACAAAAAAGAATAAAAGATGAGATGATTTTGATAAGTTTAGAGGGGTAGGTACAATACCTATGATCCCATTATTCTAATCTTGAGTCGAATGATCACACAAAGCTTGGAAGAGAGGGTTAGGTAAATTACCGATGACGACAGTATTCGTCTACACCTTTGATAAAAGAAAAAAAAAAGGATAAGAAGAAAATAATAAAAAAAAAAAGTCAAGATAAGAATAGAATAATTTTGGGAGAGAGAAAGAGTACCACAGGTTGTAAAATATTGTCTTGCTTGTTATGGTATTGTACGAGAATGAGTCTATAAGGTTTTTGGAATTGATCAAATTGATGAGTCCCAACGATGAAGGCTAAAAGGAGGATGTTGTGAATTGATCAAATTGATGAGTCCCTTGGTGTCGGTCGACACCCTTTTTAGCCGAAGAAGCCTAAGTTCTGAAGATTTACAAAGTTGACCCAAAGTTTTCTATACTTACATCATTAGTCCCTCGACGTGTTGTAGGAATATAAATAGGTTTTATTAGGTCATTGTTTAGACCTAAGCTTTATTTTCCATTGCAACTTTTGAGAGAGAACACCGAGGGATTTTTGAGAGCTTTTGTAGAGAAGAATCAAGACTCATTCAGAGAAGATTCAGAACTACTTTACTTCTTCTTTATTCTCTTTCTTAATGCAATTTATTTAGAATATGATTTGTATTTCATTGATTATGTTTGAGTAGATCTGCTTGTTAGGTATAGGGTTTCTCATTAGGGATTTTTTGGATTGTTAGATTGATTGATTGCTTGGATTCATTATCTTTCTTGTTCTTCACCATAGGTTTTTCTTAATGCTAGATCTTTGATTAGTCATCTGGATTTATATCTTAGGATCATTGATTGATACGATAATATAATTGATTTTCCTGACAAAAACCTTTGGTGAGCAAAATTACTTTTTACAAATTACAAAGAGATTTGATTTAGTAATTTTGTGAACTTATCTAAACTTGATTTTATTGTTGGTTTTTAACTTGAATTTTGCAAAGAGATTTGAATATTCGGGTTTTAAAACTTAGATAATATTTGCAGTGAGAACCGATTTATTTTATAATTGTGTTTAGAGTTCAAGAATGGTGCTTAATTGTTGAATCCTGCTTGCTTAATTAATTGATCTGATTTTTCATGATTTCCTGAGAATTTCCGTAGACCTAGCGTTTATTCCTATTGATTTACAACTCTTTTATTTTCTATTTTAATTTGCAATTTAATTACAATATTTATGTTTAGCATAATTAAAAGATTATTAAATCTATTGTATGAGTCTAGAGTCTCTGTGGATTTGATCCTTAAATATTACATTGATCTCTTAATTTGAGAGAGTAGCTCTAGAGTAAATTTCAGCATATGAATTTTACGCTGTTTGGTTTGATTATGGTTAGGAGGCTAGTGGGTATGAGACCACTAGTTTAGAGTATTTATTATTACTATTATTTATTAATTATTATAAAAAACGAATCGGATCGTTTCAGTTATAAACATAATTACATTTCGTTTCAGTTTTAACATACTACTTTTTAGATGATCACACCATTTATAAACTATTTACACAACAGAGGCATGAAGCATGCATAAACGATATAGTAAAGAATACATTAGTATATGTTTTTTTTTCTGCATTGTCTGGGAATATAGGCATATTATATGTGTATGTGAATAATTTATTACGTGTAAAAATTAGACATCAACATACAGCAAAACTTCTATAAATTAAGAGGGCTTTTTCAAAAATACCCCCTTTTTCATGTCTTTTTTTTAAAATACCCATTCATGTTGATCATTTTTAAACTACCCCCTCTTTATCTACAAAATGACCAAATTACCCTTTCTTTGAATGACAATAAGAATGTACAGTCACCAAATATAAAAAAACTTTCCCGCGTAAATAAAAAAAATTTCCCGCCAAAAATAATTTTTTCCCGCCAAATCTTTGAAATTTATACCTTTTAAAAACCTTGTAAACGCTTTTACAAAGTTTTTAAAAGCGTTTACAAGGTGTTTAAAAACCTTTTAAAAACCGTTTTAAAAACATTTTGAAAACCTTTTAAAGACTTTTTGAAAACATTTTGAAAACCTTTTAAAACCTTTTTGAAAACATTTTGGAAAACCTTTTAACCCACAAGTCCAAGATATGAAGTCTTTGCTGATCATGATGCCACGGATTTGGCAGGTGGAGGGTCGAGTGGCGGGAGCTGACTTGGGTTCAGGGAAGTTCCAATTCGATTTTGATGAGGAAGGCGATATTGTGGAGGTTATGAAGATGGAGCCATTTCATTTTGATTCATGGATGGTTTCGTTGGTCCGATGGACCCCCGTGGTGGATCCGGCTTACCCATCTTCTTTAAAGTTTTGGATTAGAGTATCGGATGTTCCCATTCAGTTCTGGGCAGAACCCACTTTCAGGGATATTGGGTGGGCTTTGGGGGTGGTAGAAGCGGTGGATATTGATCGAGGGAGAGTGCAGGTGACCATTAATGGTCTCAAACCTCTTTGTTTTGAAACAGACATCGAGTTTTTCAATGGCGAGGTGACCTGTGTAAAGCTTCACTACGAGCGTTTGTATGGTTGGTGTAAACTTTGCTTCAGTCTATGCCATGATGAAAACAATTGTCCAGGTACTAAGTTTTCATCAACTGGTGGAGCCCGTGTTGGGTCTGTGGTTAGTAGCGGACATGGACATCTAATGAGTTACAAAGGGGAAGTGTTAGCGGATTCAAGAGGTGGAGCTGGGGAGGGTCAGATTATGGATGTTTCAGCAGGGTTGGTTGGTGATGATCAGGTTATCGTTTCTGACAGTGTTGAGGGTGGTCCACAGGCGGGTTCTCAGGTCGTAAATAAGCCTCAAGAGGAGGCACCCTTGGATTCTCCGATGGTCCCCACAGGGAAGTCCATTGTTGTTGGAGGATCTGGTGTTGTTGGTGGTGATTCCTTTCCTGATCAGGGTTTGGTATCACAGGTTTTGTCTGTTGATGCGGGGACTTAGGGTGGTGATGTGAGGTCTGTAGAGGTTCAGCGGGATCTTGTCGAGGTTGCTGGTGTGGAGGGTAGCACGGAAGGGACTGGTGGGGGGATGGAGGAGGACCCGGACACGTTTGACGAACTGGACAAGGATATCAGGGGTGATGAGGGTGATACAAGCGAGGTTGCTTTGGGGGACTCCAACTCGCAGGCTATGGAGTTGAGAGTAAGAAAGGGATGTGGTACGGTGCTCAGAGGTGTAAGTACGAAGAAGCGCAATGCGCAGTTGTTGCTCTCTCCAAGGCAGAGACCTCCACATGGGCCGGTGGTAGGCAAAAGTGGACCTATTCCAAAGGCCCATGATGGGGTGAAGGGCGGGTTTGGTGGTGTCAAACCACCCAAACCAAAAAAAAAATAAATGAATGTTCTAAGTTGGAATTATCAAGGGCTTGGAAATAAGGCCTCTATAGGGAATCTTAGGGATCTCTGGAATAAACACAGGCCAGACTTTTTATTTTTAATGGAAACAAAACAGTCTTTTTCTTTTTTGGAAAAATTTGTAGGCCATTTTAGCTATAATAATTTAAAAATTGTGGAACCGGTTGGTTGCAGTGGTGGTTTAGCTTTATTTTATAATAAAGATGCTTTTAACATTCAATTCTAATGGAGTCCAATAGATTAATTGATATTGAAGCATGTTTCAAGGGTCAGGTTATTCATTTAACTTTTATCTATGGTGATCCGGTTCCCAAAAATCGCGATTTGGTTTGGGAAAGGTTGTTACAGATAAGTGCTACTCGGTCTACTCCTTGGTTTATTATTGGGAATTTTAATGAATTAACTGGTAATCATGAAAAACGTGGAGGGAAGTTGCGTCACCATCTTCTTTTCTTGCCTTTAATGGGATGATAAGAAATTGTGGATTTTTGGAATTTCCTTTTTTAGGGGATTGTCTGTCCTGGAGAGGGTGGCGAGATAAAAAACCTATACAGTGTAGGCTAGATCGAGCTTTAGGTAACGAGGATTGGCATGATTTATTTCTGGATACAGTGACGGAATATTTGCCAATGATCGCGTCAGATCATAAGCCGGTTGTTGCTAGTGTGGATGCGTCACCTCCGGATTTAATTTCGGAGTTACACACCCGGTTGCGGGATGCCTATCGGGATGAGGAGATACATTGGTATCAAAAGAGTAGAAATCGGTGGATGCGTGTGGGGGATAAAAATACAAAGTATTTTCAGGCACAAACTAAGCAGCGACGGGCCCGAAATCGGATTGTTGGGCTATATAACAAGAATGATATTTGGTTTACGGAGGATGCAGATATCTGCGACACGGCTGTGTCCTATTTTGAGGATTTGTTCACTAAAATAAACTCGGAAAATTTTGAGGAGGCCTTACGGGAAGTCAATACGGTTATTACAGCAGCAGACAATGAGCGGTTGATATCCCAGCCACAGAGGCACAGGTTAAGCAGGCTCTATTTATGATGCACCCAGACAAAGCACCGGGTCCGGATGGGATGACTGCTTTGTTTTTCCAGAAGGCATGGACGGTTGTTAAAGCAGATCTGGTTTCAATGGTAAATCATTTTCTAGTTGAGGGTGTTTTTGATAAGAGCTTAAATAGGACGCATATTTGCCTTATCCCTAAGGTGACCAATTCGACACGGATGGCGGAGATGCGCCCCATTAGCTTGTGTAATGTGGGATATAAGGTCCTCTCCAAAGTTTTGTGTCAACGTCTTAAGACGCTGTTACCTGGTCTAATCTCGGAAACGCAATCAGCTTTTGTTCCAGGTCGGTTGATCTCGGACAATATCTTGATTGCTCAGGAGATGTTTCATGGTTTGAGGACAAATAATTCATGTAAAGGGAAGTTTATAGCCATTAAAACGAATATGAGTAAGGCATATGATAGGGTTGAGTGGGGCTTTGTCGAGGCTTTGCTACGAAAGATGGGCTTTGCGGAACGATGGATTTCATGGCTCATGTTATGTATTTCCTCGGTTGAGTATAGAGTTCTTCTTAATGGTCAACCAAATGGATTAATAGTCCTAGAGAGGGGTTTGAGACAGGGGGATCCGCTGTCACCGTATTTGTTTATCTTATGTACGGAGGTCCTCATAGCAAATATTAGGAAGGCAAAGGCGGATAAGCGGATCACGGGTATTAAGGTGGCGAATAAATGTCGTCCAATTACTCATTTGTTGTTTGCCGATGATAGTTTGTTTTTCTGCAAGGTTGATAAGGACCAATGTGGGGTGGTTTTAGATATTTTACAGCAGTATGAGGCTGTTTCGGGACAACAAATAAATTTTGCGAAATCTTCGATCCAGTTTGGACACATAGTGGATGAGCTGGCAAAGACGGAGATGCAGAGTGTCCTAGGGATAACCAATCTGGGGGGTATGGGTTCGTATCTGGAACTCCCAGAGAGTTTGGGAGGATCGAAGACTAAGGTTTTCTCATTTGTTAGGGATCGGTTGCAAAGTCGAACGACCGGCTGGTCAGCCAAGTTACTCTCGAAAGGGGGTAAGGAGGTGATGATCAAGTCTGTCGCGACAGCGGTCCCGACCTTTGTGAGGTCTTGTTTTCGTTTACCAAAAACCATCACATCAAAACTCACTAGCGCAGTGGCAAATTTTTGGTGGAGCATAAATGGTCAGACAGGGGGTATGCATTGGATTGCTTGGGAGCGGCTGTGCTGTAGTAAACAGTCGGGTGGTTTAGGTTTTAAGAGTGTTGATGATTTCAACACGGCTTTGCTGGCTAAGCAATTATTGCGGTTGATAGAGTATCCCGACTCTTTGTTTGCCAGGGTTTTTAAAAGTAGGTATTATCGGAACTCCGACCCTATGGATCCTATACGATCATACTCCCCCTCGTATGGGTGGAGGAGTATCATCTTTGCTCGCTCTCTGGTGAATAAAGGGCTTATTACAAGGATTGGCTCAGGGGCCTCCATTTCAATATGGAATGATCCCTGGGTTCCGGCTCAATCCCCAAGACCAGCTTTAAGTAACGATCCTTTTAATGACCCAAATCTTTGTTTATCACATTTCATTGATCGTCGCACAAACTCTTGGCGTAAGGACATGCTTGTTGCGCATTTTGATCCTGTGGATGTCCCTTGGATAGAGGCAATACCGCTAGGTAGTTCCTCAAAACCAGACTATTTAGGATGGCACTTTACAAAGACCGGAAAATATACGGTAAAATCTGGGTATGAGACAGAACGTTTGGCTGTACGGGGTACTTTCCAGGCTTTTGGGTTAGGCCCAGAGATTACTCCTCTTCTGGCCATGGTTTGGCAAGTTCAGTGTCCACCGAAATTAAAGCACTTCATGTGGCAGGTTTTGACGGGTTGTATTTCGGTCTCTGCTAACTTGAGACGTCGGGGGGTGTTGTGAGATCGGTTGTACAAGGTGCAGGGCGGATGAGGAGGACATAAATCATGCCATATTTCTGTGTCCACCAGCTCGTCAGGTCTGGGCTTTAGCGTATGTACCGGTAGGGTCGATCCTCTTTCCGACAGAGTCTGTATACGCTAATGTCGATCATTTTTTGGGTTCTAAAAACCCGGGTTCACAGGTAGCAGCTTTTCCGTGGTTGATGTGGTATATCTGGAAAGCCCGGAATGTCTATGTTTTTGAAGGTCAGGATGAACGCCCTGATGAGGTTGCCCGAGTGGCACAGGGAGAGTCGGTAGCCTGGCAGGAGGCTCAGGCGGAGGTCGAGGTGGGGGAATCTCCCTCCCCTCCTATAGGTCCAATTTTTGGGGCTCGAGGAACTATTCCAACTTATCCTCCGGATTTTACAGGATATAGATGTTATGTTGACGGCTCTTGGAAGGCAACTGATGTTTTTGCAGGTGCAGGATGGTTTTGTACCACGTCACATGGATCGCCGCCACTACACGGAGCTACTAATTTCCGCTGGATTTTATCCCCGCTACATGCAAAGGTTGAAGCCTTCATTTGGGCGATGTGGTGCATGATTGGACATGATTTCCGGGATGTGGTGTTTATTACGGACTGTTCATACTTGGTGAAGATGGTGTCTTCCCCTCATTCGGATCGATAGGGAGGAGTTCTCTTCTTTTTCTTTGATTCATTTTTCGCGAACAGCAAATGTCCGAGCGGATTCTTTGGCACGACAAGCGCGTGTATCTCTGCATCATGTTTTGTTTGTAAACAATTTCCCTTCAAATTGGCTTGTTTGAGCTAATTCTTTTGTTGAAAAAAAAAAACCTTTTAAAGACCTTATAAAAGCGTTTAAAAGGTGTTTAAAAAACCTTTTAAAAATCTTCAAAATCTCATTTCAAAATCTTGCAAAAATCTTATAAACACCTTGTAAACGCTTTTACATGATTTTGAAAAGAGATTTGAAAGGTTTTTAAAAGGTTTTTTAAACATCTTTTAAACGCTTTTATAAGGTCTTTAAAAGGTTTTAAAAGGTTTTCAAAATGTTTTTAAAAAGGTTTTTAAAAGGTTTTTAAACACCTTGTAAAAATGTTTACAAGGTTTTTATAAGGTTTTGAAAAGTTTTTTAAACACCTTATTTGTAAACGAATTTACAAGTTTTTTAAAAGCGTTTACAAGGTTTTTAAAAGGTATAAATTTCAAAATTTAGCAGGAAAAAAATATTTTTAGCGGGAACTTTTTTTGATTTTGGCGGGAAACTTTTTTGATTTTTGGTGACTTTACATTCTTGTTGTCATTCAAATAAACGGTAATTTTGTCATTTTGTACATAAAGAGGGGTAGTTTTAAAAATGATCAACATGAAGGGGTATTTTTAAAAAGAGACATGGAAATGGGGGTATTTTTGAAAATGCCCATAAATTAATAATGTTGGGACCATGAAATTCTAATAATGTATAGAGATTTTAATTTCTAGATAAATTAATAATAATCAATTTATAAAGAGAATTTCCTAATTTGATAAAAAAAAGTCTAAAAATAAGATTTAATCGTTATAATTAATATTTTTTTTCATAAATTCAATTAAATGAAAATGACAAATTAATTAAATAAAAATGACAATTACTATGTTTTGAATATAGTACTCAAAGATTTTTATATATTAAAAATATTAAAAATAAACTCTAATAAAAATTAATGTGTATATATATACATATATTTAGATAACTTTATATAATTATTAATTTATATTATTGATGAGACCATATATTTACAAAGGATTTTCAAAAAAATTATTCTCTTATTATATTATCGAATTCTGTTCAAAATTACACTAGTCCCAACTTGAGACCGAATAAATTTATTAATTTATAGAGATTATTAATTTACCGAATATTAATTTATAGAGGTTCTACTGTATATAATATATTTTTATATGTGTATATTATATATATATAGAGGTATGCCAACTAAAATACTTATATGTTAATAAACACACCTAATTAATGAAAACCACAACTCCAGACAAGCTGTAGAATAGTTTTGTTTTCTCTTTATTTTCTTGGGAAGCAAAAGCAATCAAGAAACAATCATACACATTGGTTTTGCAGAATTTCACTCCAAATCTTTTACCTGAAAAGACTACACGACGACTGAAAGTGCACAGTTAATCAATTGTAGTATTTTAGGATCGATCCCACAGAGAGTAATAGCAAGCACAAATTTAATTAAAAGAGAAAGAACTATATGGCTAAGATTAAAGAAGAGATTGGGGTTTTGGTTTTCCTAATAACTATTGCAAATAAATAAAAGTAAATAAAAGCGGTTTAAAACTATAAGACTAAGGCGTTGGGCGTTTTGGGAGTCATCTTAGGGTTTTCATGGTTCTAAGCAATATTAAGTGCAAGATCTAACAAGTAAATACTAATTTTCAGTTTAGGTTCTCAACTACGAACCACTAATGAACTAACAAGCTATTCTCATAGAATGAAAGTCTAAAGTCTTCACACTCCGTTACTCAACTTTCGCAGGCAACGTCGCATGTCAACCAGCTAGTTAAACAAGTTCGATACATTCACCAAACTTCGCAACTCAACTTATGCAGCTTACGAGCAAGGCTTCGGTATATCACTAGTTCGGAGAAGTAGGATAACACGGTTAGAGCTCGCGTTCTCTAGATCAGTACTTGGTGATCAATCCAAACATAAGCGTTAAGATAAAGATGTCCCAAAAGAACTCTAATATAAAACCGAAAATAAGATCTAACAACCTAATTGAAGCGAACCTATGAATTCCCCTTGAATCACCCCATAGAAACCAACAAAGTAAACTACTCGCTCATGATGCAAAGAAACAACATTGATATTATAAAGTATAGCATCAAAAGTGAATCAATAAACAAAAGGGGGTTCAAAGTAAATTTCTCTATTTTTCACAAAAGTAACTTGATCCCAAAGCAAAGATAGTATGAAAGAATGAGAAAGAGTAGAGATTTGGTGTCTTCGGCGATGGCTTCTAAGAGGAGGTGAGAAAGGACGAGCTTCGAAGGCGGTAGAAGATCTTAGAGTTTACATTTTACAATTAGAACGAAATTATATGTCGGTTTGGGTTCACATATTATATGTCGGTTTGGGTTCACATATGAGATGGTTAGAGTTTAGATTTTACAATTAAAACGAGATTATTTGTCGGTTTGGGTTTACAATTAAACGTTATTTAGTTCAATATAACATGTAAAATATAAATATTACAGGCTATTTTAAAAAATCACACCAAATCTTTCACTCTTTCTATCTAACACTAAAACAAAAAAGGGTGATTTTGTCTTTTTTATTCCAAAAAAAACGTGGACCCTATGATATTTTCCTATAAAAAATATGTTGTTGTGGTAATTTCTTTATTTTACTTCATATTTGTACTATCTACTAATATTACCCTAGAATAAATATCCTTTTTTGTTTTTTGGTCAAAATCATAGAATAAATATCCTATCTGTCCAATTGGTTGAAAAACTGGAGGTGAGAGCCTTGAAGGTGGAAGATGAAAGGTTATGTTATTGGTCGTATAGTATGCGGTTGTGTGGCTGCAATTGTGGTGGTTCTTGTACTATGCTGTCTTCATCACCGCAAGAAGAAGAAAAAGTGGTCTCGACAGCCTCCGTCACTAAGAGACGTTGAAAACGGTAGAAGCGGCGGGGCCACAAGAGATGGAGGACTTGTTATTTTAATTGGGACTGTTGCCACTACAGCTGTTGTAGCTGCGGCTGTAACCACTGGTGGTGGAGGTGGAGGAGACGGGGATGGTAGTGGAGGTGGTGGATGTGGAGGTTGCGGCGGGTGTGGAGATTAAAGGACTGATAATAATTGTGCATGTATGGCTAGCTTTTGAAAGTGATGAAATCTGTCTTAACATTTTTGAAGTATATTTTTGTGCTATCTTTTTTTTTCTTGTATCCAAACAAGTCTTAACTAAATTCTCTACAATCTTTACAACCAAACATAATCATTTCCTTACTTGATAATATTAATTTCAAATTTCCTAAAATCTATCTATCTAATTTAAAGCAATATGTTAGATTAAAATATAATTTTCTTTTCACTTTTATTTAATCTTATATTTAATTATCTGAATTACTATTTAATACATAAGGTTAATAAAATTTTAGATTTTTTTTTAGAATATAATGTGATTTAAATTTTTATAGACAGATATATAGTTTAAAAATTGTTTCAGAATTTTTGTAACCAAACAAATATATCCGGATATAAATTATTTTACATTTGAATTATTTTAATATATAATGAATATTTACACTTAATCCCTATATTAGTTGAAACGAGAAACCATATTGAAGATATGGTATAATATTCAGGTTATAACAAAAGCCAATAAAATCCATATTAGTTACCAACTTACAAGCATATTTGTTAACATGGATATACACACAAATACACATTCATAACGATTTCAATCACAAATTCCGGTTTTGGTAAAATATTTTTAAATAAAGAAAACAAATTAAGCGGTTTTAGTACTAAACATTAATCATGAAATCGTAATTCAGTAAAGATTTCCCCCATTTCTTAGCTAAAGATGGAGAAAATATAGAAAACTTAAAATTTACTACACTAACATTCCTTATCTAAATATGTTATGCTTGCTCACCAATTTTCTCTCGATTTGCAATCATACCTAACTAGCAACATCAAAGATCTCTATAAAAAGCCTGTCAATAGAAGGTAGAAAAATCATCTGAGCAATCAGCAAACACAATTTACTTATAGCAATCCATAATAAATTTTAAGATTTCAATGGCTGCCTCATTTGCTTACCTAAGAGATTCGTGTTAGCGCAAGTGATTAGTGTTAGCTGATGAAAAAGCAGATCTCTGTCAACACTTTAATTATGTTTTCCCATGTATAGATATATTATATATATACATATCATTATATGTTATGTATCAATTAACTACTAATAGCACTTCTTGCTTTATTAAAAACTTAGGGTTTTTTAGGTTTTTTTATCTTATAAATCTAAATATTCTACATATCATCCCGGTGAGATAATTTAATTTGGCACTACAACATGGGTAAATAATTTTGTGTAATGAGATCTTACTCTTTTTATAAGTAAGACTCATATACATTTAATTAAATATACTGTTAATTATTACAAAACACCAATATATATATACAATAACAATGTAATATTTATATTAAAACTCAATCTACCTCTAACAAAATTATAAAAATTAGATATAATAATAAAATGAAAAACGTAAAAATTGTCCTATGGTGTACCACGGGATAAATCCTAGTTTAATGTACATAAATTCTAATCATCATTACTGATTAGTGAATGATAAATAGTGAATGATAATCTAATTCTAAAGGTTAACAAATGATTGTGTAAATTTGAATTTTTTTTGTTTTACATAAAATTTAACTTAGGAACATATTTTTATTTTTGGTAAAGGTTAGAAAGTTATAGTATAAATTATAAATCTTCGTTCATACACAAATACACAATATATAACGTACATGGATATCGGCGTCTTGAACAATGTATAACTAGTTTAAGAAATGTTATCAGTTGAACCTAATCTGAAACCTGATGTGTTAGAATTTTCTAGCACAAAATTGGGTTTAGATAGTTCAAAAAATCTAAATGAAGATTTGATTTTTTTGGAAAAATAAAATTAATAATGGTATTTATGGAAAGAAAAAAAAATCTTATTTTAGTGGTATTTAGGAGAACTGACAATTGCCCTTCAATTAACTACAAAATATATTTTTTAAAATTAAGGGTTGATAGATTATCAAATACTGTATATAGCTGGTCTGTCCCCATTATTTCCTGAATTCTTGAATATCTGTGAACTCATGTATTAATGTATGAACTCATGTATCTGTAAACTTGTTACAAATAATATAAAATATTTGGATTGAATACATATAACTATAGTTGTTGTACAATATGGACAGAAATTACATTTATTGAATTAATAATTTCGGTGTAGATCAGTAGATATCACCGATATAAAAGTCAAAATTTTTGAATATCCAACATTTAGTTATTTACATTAGCTAATAACGTCGTTGTATGCCAGGTGGATGCAGCTTGGAACCAGGAGACTAAACAAGCTGGATGCGGATGAATCACCACTTCTCGCTGAGGCTATGGCCATTTTCCACGCTCTACAAGATGCCTTCTCACTGGGCCTTCCACAAATCTCAGTTGCTTTAGATTGTAAACAATTAATTGAAGCCATAAACTCGGAGAATCCACCCAAAGAATTCCATAGGATTATCTTTGATATCTTTACCCTATCCTCCTCCTCTTTTCGATTTATTAGATTCTCTTTTGTACCTAGAAACTGTCATCGGGATGAAAATACCCTCGCAAAACGCGTTTTATCTAATTTTGTATATGGTCCAGTTTAACCGGTTTTAAATGAAATTCCCGATTTGCACAAAAACATTGGCCACATCTGTTAAATAGAATATACCCGTAGAAAATAATATTGAGAATGATGTTTCGAATATTTCCGCATGTCCTGATGTGTATGGGCGTAGTCACGCGCTTTCGCATTGACCAAATGTATCAATGCCAAATTTGGAGAATAATATCTTAAACTTAGTATGGTGATCTCAGGTTATATTTGACCGTATAATACCGATCCCTAACCGTTGAACAAGCTATATCCATGACGTTATACACCTAAAACAATAGATAACATATACACACACAAAAAGTAAATTAAAAAGTCGTATGTTTTGTTTCGTTTTCCCAACATTTTCTCTTTATATATTCATTTTGTATATTTGTGTTCCAAAAGGATTCTTTTCTTTCATAAAATATAACCGTTGTCATCACACAAAAAAAATGTAAAACAGAAATAAGCAAAAAGGGAATGAAACCCAGTGAAAGAAAAAGTCAAAACTCTATACTAATTTTAGAAAACTATAATAATAATCTTAAACAAATAATATGTTACATGAGAAAGAATCTTCCAAGGTTATGCAAACGAAAAACTCCAAAGCAATTGTAACTTATGAATGAATATTAAAATGAAAAAAAAAATCAAGAAGAAAATTATCAAGAAGAAACTGTCTTAATGTTTGCTAGAAAATTGCAAAAAAATATACATTTCCGTTGCAATTTCGTGTATCTTTAAGAAACTAACATTTTATATAAAATTTCGTATAACATTTTATATAAAATGACAATATTCCTGCATCTTTTTGGTATCAATTTAGTTTTTTTTTTTAATTAAGAAAAAAATTATAATAATGGATCTTTTTGTCATTGTAGTAATTATAGTATCTGGATGTGTTATATTTCCGTCGATTTGCCATGTGCTGTGTCTTCTCCCATCGGCAGCCTTTGTCTCAGCCGCGAGATTTGGAGAAAAGGTAACGCGGGAACAAAAGATGGAGGAGTTGTTGTTTTGAAAGGGAATGATGCCTCAACAGCTGTTGTGGCTGCGGCTGTAATCGCTACAGATTCTGGCGGCGGTGGCGGGGACTACAACGGTTGTTGTTGTGGAGGCGGTGATGATGGTGGAGGAGGTGGGGGTGGTTGTGGAGGTTGCGGCGGTTGTGGAGGTTAAGGGTTTTGTAGTTATGTCTTGTGGGATTTGATAATTATCTCTTTATTATATGTAAGATTTAAACTTGTGATGATTGAAATTGTATCATAATGTGCTTTAACAAAAATAAAAATAAAAATAAAACTTTATCATAAGGTGAAGAAATGAATAGGGGTGGACATTCGGGTATCTATTCGGGTTCCGGGTCGGGTATTTCGGATTTTCGGGTCTAGATAAATAAAATCCAGTAGAGTATTTTTAGATTTCGGGTCGGATTCGAGTAAACATCCATCGGGTATGGATAGTTTCCGGTAATATCTAAATCCTTAAATATATTTCAAGTTAAGATCGGATATGATAGTTTTTAATCCAAATAAAAAAAAAAGTCAATTCAAATTAATGTTAATAATTATCAAAAAAAAACAAAAAATTAAATTGCTGAAAGAAAAGATAATTCTAAATATTAAAACATCTTCACAAGACGATAGTTCTGGACTTCCTAAAACATCAAATTCAAAGTTAGAATCATATAATCTATCCAAACTAACATATGAAAATGAAAACTAACTATTTTGCAATAGTGATTATAAAATTACTTAATTATCTTGCAATAGTGATTATAAAATTACTTACAAAACTTGTAAATTGAATTAATTTATTGTTTAGGATATATAACTTTGGATGATTTTGAGTATTTGTTTGGGTGTTCGGGTATATCCGATCCGATCGAGTACAGATACCTAATTTATTTAATAAAAATATACAGTCGGATATTTTTAAATTTGGATTTTGGTTCGGATCAGATATTTTAAATCCGCTTTCGGGTTAGATGTCTGGATTCAAATATTTTGTCCGGCCCTAGAAATGAGGGTGTAAATGTGAATTGCTCATTTACAAAATATTAATCTTCTAATAAACTTTATTTTTCTTTTCGTTTCATTTAAATAATGTACGTGTCTATTGCTCGTCTAATTTGCTCGAATGTGAGATATTTTATTTTTCGCAATTTGTGTCTAGAGAAAATTTATTCGCTACTTTGAAGTTTTTAAAGAAAATGTGGACTTTTTGGTGTCTAAACAAAATATCATGCGTACGTGAGTCGTGAACACAAATTATGAAATTGTATATATTGAACGCTAGAGTTTTTATCGTAGTAACTGCAAAAACTAAAGAATAATCATTTTGTTTGTAGTATAAATGGCTAAATTTCTAGTGATCAAGGATTTTATTTATTTTGTGTTAGCAACTTTTTATCATATCATTAATGTTTAATCATTTTGTTTCTTACAAAAATCCTTCGAAAATGATGTTGTAATTCTTTCCTCGATCGTAACATCTTTTTGGCGTAAGAAGATAAGTAACAATTTTTTGTGATAATATATATATTTTAAAAACCTTTGTACTCTCCATTGAATAATAAACCCTAATCTCTTTGTGGAGAACAAATTGTCTTGATCCTTATTGGTATGAAATCTTGCTATCGAGATATATACTGTCATTGAGTTTAAGGATGGGTACGTACACGAAAACAGGCTATTCTCGACTGTGGTAGTAGTCGTTAGTTAGTCGCTAATTTGCTCTTTACGACTCTGTTATGACTAATACATATAGTCGTAAATTATTAGTCGCTAAAAGAATTAGTAGTAAAAATAGTTGTTATTTAACGACTACGGTACGACAAAACTAAGTAGTCGTAATGTTAGTCGTATCAGAGTCATAACTTGTGACGACTATGATACGACAGGGTTACGATAAACCAACAGTTATATAGGCAGTTGTAAAGGAATCGTGGTGTAGTTGTAACCTATGGAGACTCGATTACGACTGATTTAGGACTAACCATTATGTACAATATTTTCGCGTGTAGACGTAAAGTAGTCGTAAAATACTTGCTACTCATTTACGACTATTTGGCTACTATTGTGTTATGCCTCATATTATATCTGTTTAGCGGCTAATGTGTTTTGGAAAACAAATTTGTGATTGTTTTAAATTGAAATTGGAATCTGTTTTTCAAAATATTATGAAACCAATATTGTAAATACAACCAAAACCAAGAATTGAGACAATAAAGTCATATTAACCGAAGATTCATAATACAAACCAAAAAGATACAAAATGCATACCAAGTTTCTCACAAGTCATATTTAAGCAAAGAGAAACAACAAAAAATGATATTGGTATGTGGCTCAACAAAAGAGACAAGTTCATCATGAGTTACATCTAAGAAATTGGAGAGTGAGAATAGAACCTAAGAAGCATCCCTGTTTGATGTTGGAGAAGGATCCGGATTTGAACGTGGAGCTGCTGCAGGAAGTGTGGTTGAGAGTGGATCTGTGGTTGCTTCAGCTGATTGAGAGTTCAAGAAGTCCATAAAGGCAGGGTCAGTTTTGCGCAGGTACTTCTCCACTAAGGACAAGTGCTCTAGCTTGTCCTTCTGCTCAGCCACAGCTTGGAAATGAAGTGCTTCACGGGCAGCAAGCTCAGCATCACGAGCAGCAACCTCAACATCACGACAAGAATTATAAGCAGCCTGCTCTTCGATTTTACGTTGAGTTTCCTTCAGTTGCTCTTGCAATGACTGAAACATTGCAGACTCTTGTCTTTGGTTGTCCTTGCCATTGAGAAGAGGTTGAAGAGTATGCTTAAAACTTCCAACTCCATACAAATTTCCCCGTGAATCCTTCTGAGTAGACTAAGAAAAGAAAGAGAAATCACAAGATAATTCAATGTGGGTTGTGAAAAGTGATACTTTACCTGAATAAAGATGGTTGTCTAATCATATGTTGTGAGCTCTGGAGGCTGTGAAGTATCTTCTGCAAGGTCGGACAACTTCTGTAAGGTCGGACAACTTCTGCTGCAAATTCTTCTCATAAATGAGAGTGATTTGCTCCGCCTTCCGGTCAACAAAAGTATCATCTGGCTTGGTATGTGTCTTAATAAAAACCTCACCAAGACTCACAGGTCTTCCTAATTCTTTTTCCTGCAATGTTACAAGAGAGGCAAGGATTATGACATCATTTAAAGCTCCAAATGTAAAGAAAAGCAAAATTTATGGATATATAAAAGTTACTAACCATTTAGGTTTGGATTTGTTGATAAGACTTCGGCCTTGATAAGTGGATGTGAGGACCAAGACCATTATGATCAGACAAACGAGCTTTAGAGTAGGTGAGACTCCTTTGTTGTGCTTCTTCAGTATCCCAATACTCAACCATTGTTCGCCAAATAGTATCTCTGATACATTTAGGTCGCTCTCCACTCGTCTTGGCATTGCTAATCATGTCTTTCATCCGACGTTGACAGATGAGCTCGAAACACTGTTGAACTGTCCGAGTAATCAAAGGATCCCATGTGTGTGTTTTCTAGAAAGCAAAGAGAATAGAATGATGTTAGTGGAAACTCAACAAGTAAAGCTATATGTGAAAAGTTAAAGAGAGAAAACTGTACCGCAAACTCGATGAAATATCTCTCTTGTCTCTCCCGAGGCACACATGACCAGCTGTAGTATGAACCGTCAAATTTATTTGTGAAAACTTTAGTAATCTTCCTTACCAGTCTCGATTTTTCATCACGAGTAAACCTACAAACACATGAAACAGATGTCAAAAACCGAGTATGATTCAACAGTAAAAGACATACATATATACAAGACCAACACAAAACAAAACCTATTATGAACAATCAAAACAGAACTTATTAAGAACAATCAAAGGTAGATTGAAAAGTAACTTCAACAATAAAAAGCAAAACAAAGATCAATGCTCTAAAACTAACCATCACAGACAAAAAATTAACAACCACTTGACATCAATAATAATACCAGGTCGTGTTTGGCATCGGTGTGGGGGAGAGGACGGTGGTAAACTTCTCACGGTTTGGCACTCTAAGCAGGGCATTTAGAGTGATAATCGTGTCCTCCTGGAGTTCTGGATTTGCAGCCGCAGAATCATCGTGGTAGTTGTGACCGTGAGAAGATGGACGGATCTGAGAGTGAGAGTTATCAGCTGGAGACGGTGGAGCGTCCTGTAGTGGAGGCTCAGCATCAAACTGTCGCGGATTGTTTTGGACCTCCTGTGACGAAAGAGGCTGTCGAGTCTGACGTTGTTGGTTCACCGAGGTCTGGAAAAGGGTCTGTGGTGGTGGATAGTTGTGGATATGTGGTGCTGCTGACGGTGAATGTCTCGGGAAAACATTTTCTTGCTCTTGGGGTGATTGAGGATGAGGTAAATCTGCTGCCGGCGTTAAGTTGTATTGACTCGGTAGAAGGTTTGGTCTTCTCGCTTCCTTGATGGGGGTCGACCCTTCGGTTCTTTGGAATACATTAGGAACCATTTTCCTCTTTCGTCATCGCTTAACTGGAGCTTTGGTTGGAGCCTTCGTTGGAGCCTTAGTTGCAGACTTACTTGCAGACTATGTTGGAGCCATCATGAATGTCGGGATTCACCAAAGAATAGAGATGAGAGATGGGAGAATAGAGATGAGAGATGGATGAGAGGATTCGGAAAGAGAGATGGATAAGAGGAATCAGAAATTCTAAGAGATGATGATAAGAAAAGAGGATCTGAGAGGAGAGGAAAAGAGGTTTGAAGAAAATTAGGGTAATGAAATTTAGGGTTAGAAATTAGGATAAAAGGGGCAAAATCGATTACCCGGTAAACCAAATTAATTTTGATTTGGTGGAACAATCAAAATTTTTTGGGATTAATTGGTTTCCCGGGTTTAATTCACTCAAACCATTTGGATTAATTGGTATTCCGGGTAAAATTAATTCATAATTTTTTTATTTAGTCGCTAATCAGTGACAATATTAGTTAAACCAAAAATTTCAAATTTAGTCACCAAATAACAGCTAATCAGTCACAATATATATTTACATATATGGACATATATACCACCAATTTTATATAAACATATTTACTCAGTTTGATAGAAGCATAATTTACAATTTAATATAAACACATAATTATCTATTTTGATACAAACATATTTATCCAAAATATTTGATACAAGCATAATTATCCAAATTGATACAAATTTTCCACAAGCTTAAATAAAACTTTTAGTTAGGAGGATCTCCGTCTTCATCCAGTTCATCATCTAAAGATGATAAATTACATTGAAACTCATCATCCAGCTCATATGCGTCTACAACATTAGTCGTAAATGAGTGCCTATATAACGACAATGCTACGATTGCATATATACTTCTATATAATAGTCGTATGTTAGTTGTTAAATTGCGACTACAGTTACGACTATATGTTGTTGTCACAATGTAGTGACTACGTTACGATCGATTATATTTAGTCGTAACCTTGTCGTATCTTAGTGACTAAATAGTCGCTAAATTTGGCAACTGCAGAGTAGTCGTAAAATGTAGTCGGGAATTGTCGGTTTTCTTGTAGTGGTAGTTAAAGTTAATGCATTGAGATTTTCATACATATATACCAAATATCTACTCGAAATATATATATATATATATATATATATATATATATATATATAAATGTTGGGGCATAACTGACCGGTTTATTAGCCAAATCCCTACATTCATAGAAATAGGACCCAATCTTTGGTATGATAGTGCTTTTTACAATTGGATTTGCTACTGACCACTGCACCAAGGTCACTTCAATTACTCCAAGTATGTTTATTTAATAGTTGCTATATATTTATCTTTTTAGTTGAGTATTGCTATATATATTTACTTATTATGAGAATTTTTTTTTGTTAATTTATTATGAGAATTAAAAGTTATAACAACTGCTATATTTTAGCCTACAATATGAAGAAAAATACTTAGGTTTCGTTTTACAATTAAATGAGATGATGTAGACAGATACTCGATTTGGTTGTTTGAATTATTAATTTTATAATAATGTATATAGATTATTTTTTATTTTTTATTTTATAAGGTGATGAGTAAAAAAGTTTATTAAGTATTGTCGTTATATGAAAAGCTATAGTTGATGTTAGATTATTAAAAACTTATGTAACAACTTGGCCTTGGTGATGGTCTGACCACATAACTAATATTCATTAAAATTATCATTTCAAAGAAATTGTCAAATTTTCAAATGATACCCTTCGTTGGAACTAGTGTGTATTTTATCATGTCAACTAAGATTATAAAAACTCGACTTGAACCGATTGATTGAGTTAATATGATTGTGATCCAGATACGAATTGGTCACTTGATTACTGTCTATGTATGTTTGTTTTTGTTTTTCCAAAACATATTAATGTCTCTACGAAACATATAAGTAAATATAAAATAAACAAACTAACTAAATTGGAAAAAATATTTTGATCAGTAAAAACTTTTTATGAAATTAATATATTTTGATCAGTAAAAACTTTCTACATGGAGTGATATATCAACAAGAAACATATGGGTTCAATAATCCGATCCGAAGACCTGACAAGTACAATTTTTAGTTTAATTAATAATCTAAAAGAAAAGAAATTCTAAATTGCTTCTCCATTTGGGCTTGAATAAAAGTTAATAGTAAAGACTAAATTAGTATCCAAATATTCCGTTTGAAATTCAAATACAACCTAGCTAACACAAATTCAATGGTTAACACGATGAGTTTTAAAGGCTCCTCATCTCTATCTATACATCTCGTTGTTTCTTATCTGAGAAGTGAAAAACAAAAATTAACAATTGCATAGTAACTAATAATTAAAAAGAAGTCGTTGATCAAATGAGCCCTGTGGCGATTCTGTTCATAGTGTTTGGGGCATTTCTTTTGTTCATGTTCATCCTATGGCTCATTCACTTTCTCTACCACAAAGCTAAGAAGGATGGCAAGGAAAGCATCGCCTGTCTTGGCAGCGGTTACGGTGGCGAGTTCGGCGGTTGACATATTAAACTTACCCGTGGCGACATGATGCTATTTCAATATTTTTGTTGAACTGTACATATTTTTATCCATGCGAGTTCTTTGTGTTGAAGCATTATCATAGATGTTTCTAAGTACCTACTTACGCAAAATCGTCTATGCATGTGCTTGTGTATCGATTTGTGTATTACACTATGTAGAAGTTTATGCTATTTGTTCCAATAAAATTCAATTGAAAGTCTTTTATTAGTTAACAGATTACTTAAGAATATGAGTTCAATATATCAAAAATGATTAAAAACATGAGCCAAAGACTGAGACAAGCACACTGGTCAAACTCACAATTCTGAACTATAGCTTGGCAAATTCTATTAAACCTAAATGGTTAAATATTACATAATCATAAATAAAAGTCAACGAAACAACTTCCAAATACAAAGTCTCATGAATGGCACAAACCTAAAGTCTTATTGTATATATAAAAAGAAAGTACTACTACACATATAAAGAGAAAGATAAAAATATTGTTTCTCTTTACAAGAATCAAAATCAAGATTTAGAAATCAAGTAAAACAAAAAGCAAAATGACTCCTTTCCAGATTGTGGACACAGTGATCCTAACTGAAAGTTATCTTAGTTATCTTATGTCTCTTCTACTATCGTTACAGCAAGAGTTAGAAAGACGGCCGGAAATAAAGCACCACCGGCGGCTGCTGCTGATGAATACTTTAAACGTTTCTTTTAAAGATTTATAAACATTTGTGTTTTTTTTGAAATATGTAAGAAAGTTATAATTTGGGTGTGTGTACGTGTGCGGGTGTTGTAGAGATGAGATAAACATATACATTAATCAACATATTTGTTTTGTTTTGTAGTTTTTTTCTCGACCTGTATAATCCAACAATGCCGGTCGTCGAAATATTTGGTAATTTCATTAGTTAATTAAAAAAAAAACATTCACCAGTCACCAAAAATAAACAATTTGACACCTTTTATAGTAAAAAATCTACATTAAATTATTATCTTACTAGAATCAAACCCCTCCCCCCCACCCCCCGCGATATCAATAGGGAAATATTTTAGAAAAAAGTAAATAAATTTAAAATTTAAAACTATACATTATGAAATCATTTGAATGTAATAGAATAGTTTGAATACATAAACATTAAACATAAACTGTTACTAAAAACATAACTCTGAAACTGAAAACTTATAAAACAAAAAAATATTACATAGAATAGACGAAACTTTGCAAAAAATATTGTATAAAATATTATAAATTTATAACATATTTTATGAAGAATTATGGTAAAGAGCTACAATTAAAAAAAATCATTATGACAAAGTGATCCTAATTGAGAATATTGAACTAATGATTGTAATGAGTAAATGTAATTTTCTATTAAAAATTATAATTAAAAATATATTTAATAATCAGTGTAATTTTCTATGTTGATATAATCATTTCTAAAAATTTAGTTAGTTTATAGAATAACGTTGAATATTAAAATTAATATTCAAATTATTTAGATTGAAAATAATGGGGAAAATATGTTTCAACAAACAATGACTTGTTAGTTATTGATAAAGAGAC
The DNA here is from genome assembly GCF_000633955.1 of Camelina sativa. Classification (NCBI taxonomy): domain Eukaryota; kingdom Viridiplantae; phylum Streptophyta; class Magnoliopsida; order Brassicales; family Brassicaceae; genus Camelina; species Camelina sativa. Next base: position 20,127,790 of record NC_025687.1, on the reverse strand, counting down.
AAATATATAGAAAGTTCAAAAAACATGACTTAAATAGACACACTTCTTAGAACTAAAAGTTGTGATGAAAAAATATGAATAAAATATAGTGAAATGACACAACTCTACAATGAACAGATACAACTGTTTGAGTTTAAAAAAACAAATAAAAACAATTTTTTCAGAAAAAAATATTACAAAAAGTCGTAACTGTTGTTCACATTTATTCAAATTGTTCACATTTAGTCGTAACTGTTGTTCACATTAAATATAAAATTTCTCTAATGCTATAATCATTTCCAAAATTTTAGTTAGATTATAGAATAACGTTAGATATTAGATATTAATATTTTTATTATTTAGATTCAACATAAAATGAAAAATTTGTTTCAATGAACTTGTTAGTTACTGATGAAGAGACAAATATAAAGAAAGTTCAAAAGACATGACCATTTAAATAGAAACACGTTAGTGACGTCACACACCTATTAGAACAAAAAGTTGTGATGAAAAAAATATAAATAAAATATAGTTAAAAGACACAACTCTATAATGAACATATACAACCGTTTGATCTTTTTAAAAAAAACAAAAAAAACAAAAAATTTACGAAAAGGTACTACGAAAAATCGCAACTGTCAGCACTTGATTATACCTAATAACTTATATAAACTGCTTTTAAATAGAATTCATATTTATTACCTTAATGAAAATTCAAATTCAAAAACTCACTATATAATCCATTGGGAAAAAACTCTAGGTATTTTCATTAAATTTTTATATTTAAAATTAACTAAAATTTGTAAATTAAATTCATCATTCCAAAAATATTTTGTTAAATCAAGAATTGGAGGAATTTCTTTATTTTTAAAAGAATAAATGCTAAAGAATAATTTAGAAAATGATTGAAAATTTATATTATTTTGTGTCACGGCAAAAAAATGAAAATAGTTCAAACAGACAAATATATCTAGATTTCAAAAGATACATTCGAATAAACACAACTCTACAATGAACAGCTGCAATTTTACAAAAAAAACCTTTACAGTGAACAATCACAACTTTTTGTAAAACACACAATTTAAATTTTCTACATATTTTTTTGGAAAATTATCCAAAAGATAAGATTGGAAAAACACAAGCATTTATTCGGACTGATATTATATATAGATTTTTTTCACTAATTAATAACTAATCGTGATGTATGCGTGATATATGGCTAAGCTATATCATTCAAAATATGTAGATGTAGTGCACTTGTGCTACTTCAATCAGTTAATGATAATTCCAAAATTTATCATAATATTAATGTCTAAATCTTAACAAAATAAATCTAAATCCAACTTTTTGGCAATTCAAATATACACGATATCATTGTCTAGGAATATTGCGCAGAATCGGGCATATTCTTTTCATCGAGTATATATCTATATAACGATATAAACATCTTAAGGTTTAATTGTTTAACATAGCCCGACTATTAAAAAATGAAAACCATTGACAAAAGCAAACACTTTCTACTCCTTAGTCGACTTCTTCTTCGTCCTCCTCGAAGTCATCTTGGACTTGGACTTGATAGGTAAAGAAAGAGCTAAAATAAACCACAAAATTTGGACGTGGGTAATAAACATAACCAAAGTCCAAATCAAGTGTTTTACTAAGAATAATAAGAAGTTGGATATCGTAACTCAAGCTAGAATTACATCAAAGAGCTTCGATCTTCTTCTTAGAGAAAACTTTCTACTCCATAGTGGAGCTAAAATAAACCACAAAATTTGGGTGAGAGGTTTTTAATCTGTTACAAAGAACAAAGAATCTAGAGTAACTTTACGTACATGATGATGAGCGATATCTTATCGTTGCGCCTGGTAGCGGCATAGCAATAACAACTGCAGTAATCCCTCCTCCCCGGTCACAACCACCAACAAGTTGTAAGGCCTTCTCTACAGCGCCTTCTCCAAGAATATAAAATGAGAGCATTTCTGGAAAATGATTTTACCCTTCTCGTAGATGAATTATTAGTTTGTTAAAAACCTTTTCAATTAATAGGACGGATAAATCCTAATAGAATAATTTAAGATGATAAAATAAAATAATGTGGATTCATTGTAAAAAAAAAAAAATAAGCTAATCAAAACAAACTTGTAACACCATGGAAAACAAACTTAGCATAATCTGATCTAACTGATTAAATCACATTCGTGATCAAATCTGTTGGATTCATACTCACCATCCTTGCCCATCCATCTGCGATAATCATCAAAGTAGGTATCATTGAAGAGATCTTCTTCTTCATCCTCCTCCTCCTCAAGCTCGTGACCATCATGGAGTAGATTTTCAAGAGCATCTACCACAGCCTCAGCTGCGTCAAGGTCAACTATAATCTGATCTAAACCTTTCTCATCATACTGATCCATTCGCACGCAGTCTTCCATAAAATTTTCATTGAAGAGATCATCTTCTTCCTCATCAATAATTGGCTGATTGTTGAAAACTTCTCCATCCATTTTTTTTTTCTCTCTCAGGTTCGGGCGAAAAAATTAGGGCACACAACACACAATACACTATTTATATATAAGATTGTCGACGACAAAATATCACCTTACTTTTTTATTTTATTTTATTAAGAGTTGAAATAATTACAAACCTTAAGTTGTAAATAAATAATTTTATTGATACGAAATATTCCCTTCATAATAGAAAATATTCTAAACAATAACAAACATTAATTGCTGTTTTTATTAGTTTCATTTGCTCGTGTATTTGACTAATTAGATTCGATACAATTTCTCTTAGACTTATGGATTTAAGTCGGCTTACTGTTGGAGAATGGTTTAGTATTCACCCGGTTAACTCGATTCCAACCATGCATGTATCAGCCATGTATCAACCCGGTTAATTTCTCTTTATCTTTAAAGAATTGTTTTCAGCTTTTCTCTCTTTTTAGTTTTTTTGACTTTCATAACTATTAAATCATGACTGAATTAAACAAATAGTTTACATCAGATTTACGTACGTATGATATATGGTTCATATAACACTATGCATTATACGTTTATTAGTGTAACTAAATAATTTTTAACAGGGGATGTATGGCCAACTAGCAAATAATGTGTTCATCTCTCTCTTTTTTCGATAAACAGAACAATAAGGAAAAAAATTATTAAAATTACTGAATGAAATCGAAACTTATTAAACGTAGCTTTGTGAGATTTGACGACGTTTCAAGATAAGAGAGAAATCAAGATCGAACATTTGGATCTCTAGGCCGATTCCATCGCCAACAACCACCACTAAGCGTCCTCTGCTTAAGACCCCGTTCTTGATCAGTTCCGCTGACAACATCTTACCCCGAAGACGCGACATAAGAATCTCAACCATGTTTTGTCTCAACTCTCCCATGGAAAACCAAAATACAGGAACTTGAATACCCTGACCAATGACTGATCCTTTAACTCCAAAAAACCTGTAATCATACAACAAAAAGAACCGAGCAGAGCATGTTAAGCTTTTAAACAACCCTACAGAAACAAATGTAATCAGAAAGCTACTCACTCTTTTTTCAACATGGTGTACATTACTCCTGGACTTTTACTGAGTACTGATACCTGAATGATCCAAAACAACCAAGCTAATGTAGGAAGCTAACTCAAACCACACTGCAAGTTCTGAGCACAAATGTTGGAAACAAAGCAAAGCTACAATTTACCTTGTCTAGAGCCTTTCCTTGGTCCGAGCCAAGACTCTGTACAAAGACAGATTCACTAAATAAATTTCTCATGAAATAAAAATGTTTGGCTAAGTTGTTACTAAATTACTCAAAACCAAAAGTTTCGTCTATCTTTAATCTCTTAGAGCATAAAGAAACTTACTTTAAAAAACCTTGCAATACAGTTAAGAAGATCAACCATAACAGGAATTGTGATCCCACGAATCAATAGCGACGTGACGATGATAAACACCCACCTGTACGTAATGTAACACATTATTCAAAGATAACAAACCAAGATTGATCACAAAGACACTTAATCTTGACCCAAAGCAGAACAGAATCAACCAATAACCATGTTTAGCAGTATAATAAGACACTGTTGAAATCATACCATTGAGAAAATGTGAAAGAGTTAAGTAAAGTAAGAATATGGTTAAGAGAAACAAGAACATCAGCAACGTTATGTAACTCAAAAGCCCTAGAAACCGCAGATTGGAACAACCAATCGATGACGGCGTCAGCGGAACCAGTGAAGCTGCTATTGAAGGTGGAGATGAATCGATCTGACGAAAACGTAGCTGGATGAGATTGGAAAACAGAGCGATGAGTGCGAGAGAGATCTAGAGCCGATCCACCGTTGATGAACGAACTTTGGTGGATGATACTGTGGTAACTTCGGATTGATGGAGTAATTTCTTCTTCTTCTTCACGAGGAGTCTGGTGAAGATGGGTTAGACATGAATAAGAGGATCGGTGATGTCGAGCTCTCAGCACCGACCTGAGGGATAAACAACGGACGAGTGACATCGATCGGTGAATTTGATTTACCGGTAAAAACGATTAGGGTTTAAGGCTAAAGAGACGAAGAACATAAATTTGCATTTTGCATGATTAGGAAAATACATTTACAATTAATTAAGTATAAAATAATGACTAATTGTTGTTAAATATAAAATCCCGACTTTATCGAATAATATCTCCAAAATTAAAAAGTAAAAAAAAATTAGTCCTAACATTTTTGGATTTTATTATTATTATCATAAAGTTGTAACTAAAATATCAAATCTTAATCATCAGAATATCTTAAGAAGTTTTATTTTCAATTTTGTTTAGATTCGAATTCATTTTTTATTTGTTTGGGAACAGATTGATTTCTCTTGGATTGAACAAAGCAACAATAAGTGGATAATGGTTCTAGGCTCATGTAAATGTAAATCATTTTTTAGTCTATCTAAAATTGTTGTACAATGGAAATAAAATGCTTAACCGGTATGTTTCTCACCCCAAATATCTCCGGTTCAACAAACCAAACCAAAACTTCTTACAGTCGCTTCGGCTGGGAGTGTTTACCGGCATGAAAACCTTCTGTGTACGCTGTGTTCTTGAACATAATCTGCAATCAAATTTACCCAAAAAAAATCAAACATTGGTACGAACGGTTTTTAAGTCTTGGACTGATGGTTAACCATGTATTTCTAATGTTTTACTGACAGCGAGGTGGGTCAACTCTGAGGTAAGAAGTTTTCTCCGTGTTTCTGCCAAAGCCTCCACATTCTCTCCCTTAGCCTGTAATATGTAAAAGTAAAACCGGTTTCAGAATTGACCTTGAAATGTTAACGAATTGATTTTGATGTTGAGATGAGTTTATTACTACTACCTCGGATAATAATAGAGCCGATGTTTTGTCCATAATCTCCTCCACAAACTTCTCGGGGTTCTTGAAAGCTAGCAGGGTTGAATTTTCCACGACGACGCTCTTACCCTTACTGGCTGGCTTGCTCGGCTTGGCTGCATAGTTGGAGAAAACCGAGTTATATACACTAATCTTTTAAAGTCTAGCATGGAGCGGATGGTTAAAAAACCTGATACATCAGGCATACCTGAAGCGACAGGCTTAACCTCTGCTGACACACTTTTTGGAGGAGGGGTTTGTTTGGTAGATGTTTCACTAGTAATCTCGGGAATAACAACTGAATTAGAGGGAACATAAACAGCTAGATCTGGAGGCTGATCTTTACCAACTGCCGGGTTAGCCTGAAATAGCAAAACCATAGTTCAAAAGGTTAACGTTGAAGAAAGGAACTGTGGAACATGAGGTTTCAAGTTAAAGGTTTAGAAATATTTGCCTCAAGGTCAACGTATACGGGATCTCTCTCAATCGACTTGAGAAACTTGTCCAGACCAGATGTGTTAAGAGCTGAAAATGGCAGGGACCAACCGAATTAGTATATAAGCTAAATTATGTTGGTAGCTAGAAAGAACTGACCACCAAAACAGTTTCTTAAGTTGGGATGATATAACTATTTCGATAAGGCATGAACTTGAACCATACAAGAAAAGTATTGTAATGAAGTACTTACAGACTGAGACTTCGTTAGACAATGGGTGGAATATGCAGCGCTTTTGGTTCTTGAAGTTTTGGTCTAACAAGAGCGACACATCTCTTTAACAAAGGAAAGTTGTAAGAAGAATGTCAGTCAACGACAATAATTAAAAACTTAAAAGGAGCACACTTATGAACCAATGTTAAGGAAAACAATACCTTGCAGATTCGTTTACAACTGCAAACGGGGTAACACATCCAAGGGACACCTTTGACAAAAAAAAGAAAAGTAGCATGAGTGTCAAAAATTGTAATCATGAATGAAACTAAGTTAAATAAATTCATGTGGATTTTGTTGTAAACTACGGTAAGGAAAACAAACCTATCACTATCCACAAATAGAACAGTTTTTAGCAATTCTGTCTGGAGAAACTATCTTGTCAATTGTCACTACCATGGTTCAATTTTTACACTACGGTCATTGATTATAACTCTTTCCAAACATATATAACAAAACATAGTAGCAGAGGGAGAGAAAAATGAAGAATACCTGCAAAAGCTGAGCAAGTGCTTCTTCAGGAGCCATTCTTACTCCTCCTTTCCCAAGACCAAGTCTCTGAGATAAAACTGTTGGATTAGAAGTCACAGGGAACACCCATTAAACACATTTTTCTATTTCACAAGCTCAAATACTTTATCTATGCGGCCAATATCAACAAACATGTATTTACCTTTCATATCAACTTTAGTATCAACCATGGCTGAAACAATGTAATATCGATGTTTCTTGTCCTGCCAAAAAACAAAACCAAAACAGAAGCATATGAGCCATTTAGAAATAAGTACAGTAAATTCCAAAGGAAATAGCTTATGGCTTTGAAAGATTTTACCTTAAAGAAGAGGTTCTTACTCAGTGCTCCCTCACTACTGCTTACATACTTAGCCTGAAGATTTAGAGAAAGCTTTATAAATACCAACATCTATTAAACATCCTATAATTATCCAAAACCTAATTTTTTGTTAACCTGAGCTTCGACGGTTAGAACAGGCGGATGTTCATACTTGGTATAATCAATCTCAAGTTCCTGAAAGTGTAAATACACAGAAAAATTCAATTAACATTGCCCACATTCCCAAATCGATTTAAAACTAGAAGCAGTACATTTGTGTTCAAGACGATTCTGCGCTATACAACTTATGATTGATCTAATCGCTCTCTCACGGATTCCAAAAACAAAAGCAATGCGAAATCAAAGATTTTAAGAAACGAAGATTTAACAAACCTGGAGTCGATTAAGCAGCTGGTCTTTGGAGAAACCCATTTGGATCGTATCAAAATTTAGAAATCAAAAGGGAGACAGAGAGAGAGAGAGAGAGAGAGACAAGAGCGAGAAGGAAGAATCTGTAGATAAATTTTGTTGAAAAAGAGAGGAGGACGAATTAGGTTTTTTTTTTTTCTTTTCTTCGGATTTTGTCTCCTCCTTCCTTATTTGAAATTGAAGAAAAAAATTAGAATATTTTTCTATTGGGCTTTTTAAGCCACAAGGCCCACTATCGTCTGTTTGTTTGTCAAAAGTCAAAACAATCGCTTCAATTGATGACCAAAATTTAGGATTTCATCATTCCACAATTTTTTTTAACCATTTGAAAATAATATTTTTCCCTCTATATTTCTCTATATTCTCCAAAAAAAATAAAGAATAATAGAACAAAAAAATTTCTCCCCAAAATTGATGAATAACAAATGGAACAAAAAAAAGAACAAATATTAAAATTCATTTTTTATTTTAAATTAAATAAAATATGTTTATTAATAAAATTTCAATTTTGTAATATAAAAACTTTCATATTTTCATAATGTATTGACAGAAAAAATATTTTTGATAAGAATTTTATGTTAAACTAATCTTAAGGCTCTAATTGAAAACTGTATGAATAGTAAAACAAATTTAAATTATTTTTAAAATTTTATTGTATGTTAATATTAATTATTAATATATAATATGATTATCTAAAATTTAATTTACAAATGTTATTTTAAAATCAAATGTAAAATTTATTATGTGTACATTAAAAACAATATTAGTATTATCATTGAAATTTAATTTATTTAATATTTAATATATTTTAATAACATTTTTATTGTTTGGTTACCATTTACTATTTTGTTCCTTCTCTGCAGATTTTCTTTTTATTCTTTAAAAAATGTTTATTTCATTCCGCATTGTTCTTTTTATTCTTTTTCTTTTTGTTATTCTAATGGTTACTAGTAGGAGCCAATGAAAATAAGAACATAACAACAACACAAGTAACTTAATTTATCTCCTCATTTTCGATTACACAATACAGAGAATGCGTAAAATAAACAAAAAATAATGAGAATCTTTGGCTCAAAAATGTTGAGCTTGGCTCAAGTTTGCCTCGCTTTGTCGAAAAGGTGGGACGATCAGTCAAGCAATCGATCTCTACTCTTCCCAAGCTTTTACAGGCATGTTTTATTTTAATAATTAATATTATTAATAAATTATGTTTACTTCTTTTGCAGCCTACTCTTCTTGTGTCTATTTGATTTGATCAAGAACTGTTGAGGCCACCAACCAGGTCTATTCTAGAGTCTAGACCATATTGGTGTTTGTGTTGTTATTCTCTCCTATGGTAGGTTTTTTCATTGTTCAGAAGAATAGGAGTTGGTATTAGATCATATTTACTTAAGAAAACTGAAGATGAGCAGAGAGATGAAGAGAACACATATGTGGTAGAATTACTATTCAAAACACCAAATTTGGTATCATTTTTAGTGTTTTGTTGGAGAAATTTTGGTGTAAAAATTACACTATATTTGGTGTTTTAGTGTCCCTAAGCCTAAAAGGATTAACACATAACATCACAGTCCATATATATATATAATATTTGAAGTACTAGTACAATATTTTGCACACGATCATTGTTTTGGGATCAAGTACACACGTTTTAATTTACTGTATTACTCAAAGTGGATTCAGATGTACAAACATGTACAACTCATGTTTTCTTAGGTTTAGGTTTATTGAAGATAAAACTTAAGTTTATATTATGAATCTCTAGAAAGGTTGACTAAACAAAAAAAGTTATTTATATTTAAGAAAGTATACTGTTCACTAAACAAAAGTTATTTATATTTTAGAAAAATGTTTAATTGTGACTGTCCATTAAACCATTTGAAAGGTTGCTTTCTTTGAAATGAGACAGACTAATATCGTTTAGGTTAATGTACTTTTTGGTCGTTTTGATAAGTTCGTACGTGTATGTATTTTTTTTGTAAGCTATTAATTAGTTTGTAGAACTCATTAGTTTCGGAATGTATGACACAAATCACGTATACACTCCTTTTTAAAAAAGTTAAGACGTATAATATTTCTGTCCACTCGTCCATTCATATTTTTAAGCTCACCACTGATCTCATCATATTAAACTTATTAAAAAAAAATGCATTGTCTAGCCATCGTGAAATCGCAATCTCAATATAATTGACACAAAATCAAATAACAACATTATGGGATTTAATTTAATATCCCACTATAATGAGACAACATAATCTTATAATACTTCTTATAATTGAGAACATGATTTCACGAACATTATGGTGTTGCCTTGTGATTTAGCAACACCAAGTTTCTTTGTCTTTTGTACTCATCTACATAAAGACCAAAAAGGGTTCGGTGTCTCCGTTTCCGAATCAAATACTATATTAGATTAAGGTTCTCTCTTGCGTTTATAAAATCATATATATGTTGTAACCTAGCTAATAAAGCAAATTGTGATAACAACCAAACTTTATTAAAACATAATCAAACATAAACATTGATGTGTGTTTTGTAATAATGCCACGTTATGTGTTTTGTAAGATCATTATATGAGATTAGATCCTCCAACCAAACTAAAGAAGAAACTCGTCTTGGTCCGGTGTGTGTATGCGGTGAAAGGTGGAAAAAAAAAAGATGACCCGGTGTGTGTGTGCGGTGAAAGGTGGAGAAAAATATGACCCGGTGAGTGTGTGTATGCGGTGAAAGTAAAAAAAAAAATGGAGGTCATGCACCTTTCGTGGGACCCACTACAGACATAAGCCCATGTCAGAGGTCCGGCCCAGTATTTTCAGTCGATTTTATTGAATGGTGATATACTGATATTTATTTGCTCGAAGACAATTTATATGACGGCAAATGAAACTTACAGGCATGGTCAATTTGTAACTTGTTTTGTATATATCAGACACGTTTACTGTTCGCTGTGTAGTCACTATGATTCTTGAAAATTCTAACATATAGCTTTTACTTGCAATACGATACTAGAGATTGTTTCAATACCAAAAAAAACAAATTTGCAACAAAAAAAAAGGATGTTCGAACACATTATTCAATATTCAACAACATATTATTCATTCATTTTTGTTTTGATCTTGCTCGTTTCACTGTTTTTAAAAAATACTGTAATCAAACACATAAAAAATGAATGTTAATTATATGTAAACGATATTAAAATAGCTGATTACAGTATTGATTACAGTAATTAATATCGTTTACATATAATTAACGTGTGATAAGAAAATACCATATTGTTTGAATTTCTAGCAGTACGTGACTTTGTCATTATATTGTTTTCTCACTTTCTGTCAACTTAATCAAGTTTATAATTATACAAATTACCTTTAAAACGTTATATTCTGGAGATGTTGAAGGTTTGTTTGACTGACATTCACTAATTGTTTAAACAAACATAATTAGTAGAATATACATCCCTTGCTTTTCTTGGATCAATCATGTTTAGTTATAAGATTTTCACATATATGTTTCAAAGAATTTTGTACTACTGCCTCTTATTGTTAATTCACTTTTTCTTTTAACTATTTCGATATCGTTTACTATTTTTCCAACCTGCTATTTCGATACCGAGTTATATCACCCAATCTAACATTGTTATATGCTTCGCTTGCTTCCCTTAAAACTGTTCCGAAAATACAAATGATATCTAAAGTAAACAGGTAGAGATAGGGTGTGTTTGTGAGGACTGAGGAGTAAGGCTAAGAGAGTGAATGGGACCCCATCTCACTAAGACACACACACAAAACAAGAAACCAAAAACAACTCATGTGGCTTTCTGCTCAAATCTACTGTTAGATTTTTTTCAAAACGATGTTGGAGTAAAATGGCGAGCATCCTAATAAACACATAACGTACACGGTACACAGTTATCCACGTTAACTGTTTCTCTTTGGTTTTACCAATTCTCACCAGTCACAACTCACAACACAACCCTTGCTGCATCTCTTGTCTCTTCTCTTCCTTTTTTTTGGTTTCCTAAGAAATTATCTTTTTACTTTGTCAATTTAACAATAATTAAATAGGGTTATATTACTCATCGTCTTCTATGGCAAGCCTCGTGAAACTTGCTCCTTACTCTTTGACTTTGTAAAAAATTTCACATGAAACTCTGCTTTCTATTTAACTTATTAGCTATAAGTATATATAATTGGTATATTAAATTATATATAATTTTTTTTTTATTCTACCACCACTATTTTTTGTTGGTATCATATACACACATAACATTAGCATTCAACAGTAAGCTAAAGCCACTAACGCAAAAATTATGAATTCATACTTTAAGTGAAATTACCATGAAGTTTTTTTTTGTCATCGGGTCATAACTGGCCGGCATATTAGCCAAATCCCTACGACTATTAGCCAAATCCCTACATTTGTAAGGAGCGGAACTCGATCCCAGATATAATGGTGTCTTGTGCATTAAAGACTTACCATTGCCAGTGCACTAGGCCAGTGCACTAACATCACTTCACATTATTGTTTTTTTTGTTTGATAAAAAATATCAAATGATTGTTTGTTCTCAACTTTTACTTTTATCTTCAGGTTTCCTAACTTAATCAACGACAATATGATTCTGTCCTTTTTTTTTCCTTTTTACCTTTTCACTTGTTATCCTCTCGTTGTTCGAAAGCTATAAATCTATTTCCATTTTACGCATATACTTAACTACTACTACTTCTAGATTTAATCAACTTTATAACATGAAAAATATCTAATTTTAAAAATAATTTAGATATTGGTATTTGGTACAAAGATCCCCAAAAGTTCGATACATTGTGAGAATTGATAACAAGAGAAAAAAAAATGTATAAGATATTGTATAAGTTACATATATTGAAACAAAGAATAAGGTATGATTAAGTAGAAAAATCAGCAGAAGTTCCATAATCTGATATCTCCTTCCTCAAAGAAATCATCAGAAAGTGGTAAATACGGAGAGGTAACTCCATTAATGAACATGAACTGATCATCACCATCAAAACAGTTGTACCATGATGATGATTCAGACAAGGAGACTTGTTGGTCATACTGTGACGACATGGAGACAACATCGTAGAGATCTTCAGATGGAGAGGAAAGCAATGGAGATGAAGTAGAGACTGATGATGAGGAAGTAGGATCTGTGTTGGCTGAAGCAGCAGCAGCAGCAGCTACTCTTTGTATGGACTTAGGGGACATGTCATTGATATTATCACCATTATTGATAATATTGTATAGAGAAGTAGAGATCTCAGGGAAGTTGAGATTATTAGCTGATGATCCTTTGAGACAGAGGAGCGCTGCATCGTAGGCTCTTGCCGCGGCTTCAGCTGTTGAGTAAGAGCCAAGCCAGATCCTTGTCTTTTGATTAGGAGCTCTGATCTCTGAAACCCATGAACCCCAACTCCTCATCCTCACTCCCTTGTACTTCTTCGTCCTTATGGATGAAGATGATGTTGATGAGGATGATGAAGATGATGATGATGGAGATGACATTCTCTTTGTAGCCTTTTGAAGAGTTTTCACCATTTTTTTGATACTAATTAAAGGGAGGAAGTTGGAAGAGAAGAATGGTGAGTTTCTATTTATAGATGAGATGTGGAGAACAAAAATGGAAACACAAATATAAAAAATTCAAAAGGAAAGGAAAAAAATACTATGAACATAGTCAAAGAAAGTAGCATGGGGCACACACAAAGAGATCAATACTTTTCCTTTAATAAATTTGACAGACAGGTGTTTTATTGATATATATAATTTAAAAAAAAAAAAATTCTTAATCACAATCCCATATGCTACACCCAATCACAGATCACTAATAAGAGAATCCTCCTTATTTATTTTTTAATTTCATACATATATAATATATTGATTTGACCTCCAAACTAATTCTTTAGTTCCACAAAAAAGTACACTATTTGTTTACCACTAAAAGTTACTTACTACTTCTGAGCCTCAGAATCTTGAAAAAAAAAATGCAAATTACAAAAATCAATACTCATGAATATATACCTATTTGAAGAAACGACAGAGAGTTGTAAAACATTATAAAGGGCCTGGAACATAACATTGGATTCTATTTTTTAGAGGCAACTTCTAAAAAGACTAGAGCATGTGATTTTTTAAGGTACAAACAAAAGACAAAGTTAATCATATGAATAATTTAACTATCTAAATGAGACGCAAAGAAAGAAATCACATGATTATAAGTTTGTTTATAAAACATAATTTTTTTAGAATCTTAAACGTTAAAGTAGCTGAACTCATGTTTACCAAGGTAAGGCACAAGGTTAGAGCTGGTGCGTCTCTGTCTTAATGGGACTTTTTAAAACCGCGTTAACTACTTCTTTGTGTCCACTTTTGCACACGTAAAAAATCTCTCTGTAATAAGGCTTTTTACTATATATTTAAATCAAATTCAGATTCCTTTGTCAAACTGCATATTGAATGTAATACACTAAACAAAGTGGAATCGTCAAACCTTAGAATAATCTTACACTGTTTTTAAACAAAACTAACCTGCAGTTAATAGAATTAAAATAGTTTAGTCGGCACTAGAATTTAATTAAGACGCGTAACGAGTAATAAACTAAACTATTCGTGTTCACATTCTGGCCAGACTCCTTTTATTTTATTTTTGTAGTACTGTTATATAATAAAGCAGTTTTTTTTCTTCTTCTTCCAGATATCAAGAAACGAATCAACCGAATTGTTCGTTGGAAAATGCAAAGGCAAATGCAGGCAACACTTTACAAAAGTTTATGATTAAACAAAAACAATAAATTTCAAACTAACCATTTGACATGAATATTTGCACTCAATGGTAATAAAATTAATTTCATGGATGAAGAAGGAACAAGAGTAATTCAAAATTTTGGACTATTTTTACTTATATTATATATGTTACTGGAAAATTAATTTGTCAAATGAAGTTTTTATACAGTTTGGCTCTTATAAACTTGTAAAACGCGTAATATTTTCTTGTATCAAATTATGTTCTTCATGTAGATACCTATAGCCAATTAATCAGAGATAATATTTTTTTTTGTCATCATTAATTGTGTGATCTAAAATATATATATATATACTCTTAAACGAGTTAAATCCCGGATTATCGAATTAAAAATATTTTTATTTTTCATCTAGAAAAAATAATGTTTTACATATATACTCTTAAACAAGATATTTAAGATATTTTTAGTTTATTTAGTTTTCATCTAGAAAAAATAACGTTTTTTACATTTTTACTCAACTTTTTACCAGTATGTTTTTGCTATTTTATAAAAAATAACTCTAAGAATTCTAGTGCACCCAAAAAATCTTCGTTTCTTGCCCTTTAACTAACTAAGTCACGACTTTTAGATTTATTCTTAGCAATAATTTGTTTTCACTACAATCTCACCACCATATTCAATTAATAAGAGTTCATTGTTGATTGTTTTCAGTGTCTATAGAGCTGGAAATATAGTTTTAACTCTTAAGCTATAAGTGGAAAAATAAGAGGACAATGAGTTGTATTGTGTCATAAAGCTTGAATGATCCGGTAAAATCCGAGAAGATAAAGCAATAAAAACAATGGCCATACTAAATAAACTGGCTAGCTAGCTTGCCTAACGAAAGAAGAATGAGTGAACCCTACCTGAGGAAATAGACAAATAGAATCATAAATGAAGATTCATGCATAATGCATGTACTTTTCACTTAAATATCCTATTCGTATATTGGACAATCTTAACTGGCACCGTACTCAAAATATGACCTTCCGTACCTCCTCTCATCAATCAATCAATTTTTATATATAATGCGTTAAAATAAAGTTTTGTGGGTAGAAGAAGAAATTATAAGCATTTAATGGAGACGAGTTAAGCCAGAGTGGGAAATAAGACTCTTGTTTCGCGTTGGAAATAAATTTTCGTGTGTGGTGGAAATTTATAGGAACGTACGGAGAAGTTTCTCATACGGATTGAAGAAGTGTGTTGGATGGTGTAGAGGCAATTGCACATGTGGATTGTGACAGGACAGAATCAAATCCTTCGTTTGTTGATTTCATAATATTGTGAAATTTCCTAGAAGAGGAAAAGATTTACTATGACACTATAGTTTTTTCAAGATTTTAGTGGTGGTTGATGAGGTGAATTCGACAGTGCTCCAAATTTTATATCTTTTGTGTTTGATAGTGTAAATAACCATAGCCGTAGCGTCAATAATTCAATCAAGCCTCGTTAATTTCTCTCACCCTTGCAGGTCCCAATATTCGAGGATGAGACCTACATCAAAGTTAAGTTTCATTCACTGTATGAGAGTAATATTGGCTACTTAGATACGGAGATTTATAGTGAAACACAATGTAGATCAGTCAATCGTTTAAAACTATTTGAGTAAGTTTGTCAAACAAACGGTCAAGCGTATCTTGGCACTTCTAATTTCTTGTTTGTTACTAAATGCTATGAATGTATTTGTAAATAAAGTGCATTTATAAAGAAAAAAAAAGAAGAGGTTAACACTAATTGAGTGGTAAAACAGGCAAACTGTATGTCCAAATTGTTGTGTGGTATGCCCATAATGACTTTAACTTTTATAATCAGTGTTCGAGAAAACTTAAGGCACTAAATGGATGGTGACCCAACGAGTAGATCTAGATAATTTTAGACGGTTTAAGCATTTGAACATAAATCATTATAATTATATTAAAAACATCTGTAAGCATAATAAAAAAATATTAAACCATAAATAAAAGTATACAAAAATATTTAATTCATATGTAATAATAAGATATGAACATTTGTTACTATGCATGTGAAAAAACTTATAAATTCTAAATTAAAAATCAAAAACTTGAAGAATCCTAAATATGGCAGGGACTAATTCTAGATGGATTAAGTTTCCTACCACTAGCAGGATTCCGTTAGTTTCTACTAGAGGATGATGAGAGGTAAGTATGTAAGAACGGTGATAAAAGTTTTTACACCTGATTCATTTCATAACTTCACCCCTTCATAATCCCAGGATAAAGAAGCACACTACTAGAAAATAATTTTACTGTGACATATTTTAGGGACATAAACACAAAACCGTACATTTTAAACACGATATTAGGACTAAATTTATTTGTCACAAATTCATAGTATTTTTGTCACTATATTATGACCGAAAAAATCATAACAAAAGTTTGTCACAATTAGTGACAAATATGCTACAATAATATTAATCATCGTTATTATGACTACACTGTGACCAATATCTTGTTGCAAATTAGTTACAAACTTATAACAGATATGCAAGTCACAGTTTGTGACATTAAAATGAGTAAACATTAGTCATAAATTAATATAAATTGTTATGTAGTTTATACAAAGCCCATTAAGTCAAGTCTCTAATCCTAGTTTAAGAAGACTTATTTAGGAGATGATTAAAGTTTAATTCTTTATAATAGAGAGAGAGTAAACCATTTGAGAAGAAGAGAACAATGAGCCACAGTCGAGATTACGGACAGATCTTACTTGTCCTAGGAGATGGTGGAAACGAAGGGGTAAACAGACTCTTTTCTCGAAGAATTTTGGTGAGAAAATTTCCAACCCATAGATATAAGTTTTCCCCAAAGGGTTTTGTAACCCCTTTTGTATATTAAAAGTTATACATGTTTTCTATACCTATTCTGTCTCCCATCAATACATATTGAAGCAGAAGCTGATTTACCCGTCGTTGGAAAGATCTGAGTCTTATCTTTCAGGAGAGTCTGAGATCGTTTCCATAGGAGTTATAATATGAGAGTTATGATCGAATATGTGCATCTGATGTTAGTTATGAGAGAATTTGTTATTTATATTCTTTGTAAGAATAAAGATATATAATAAAGATACATTATAATGTATATCTAATGTTTATGATTATAAAAACTTGTATGGTTATGAATTTTTTTTAAAAAGTTTGTTTTGAGATCATGTTTATAGTTATAATTATTATCATATGCAATAAAAAATTTAGTAATAACTTGTGACCATTTGAAACTAACTTCGAAAGATGGGATTGGGCATTATGATAGTCACAAAATATCATGATTTTTGAGTATTTGTTAAAACTTCTGCGACAATAAAATATAGTTTCGTAATAATGAGATACATAATTAAAATATAATTTTAAACACGAAATGTTAATATTTTAAAACATTTTGTTATTCTGTAATTGAGACAGTTTTGTTACCTTTTTGTGTTGTAACTATTTATGACTAAATGATTACTAATATATTCGTTGCAACTTTTGTGACGTATTTGTTACAAATAAAAAGTTGTGAGGATTGTTTTTTAACCTTTCAAAAATCATCATACATTCGTAACAATTTTTATATTCTAACTGAATATTTTTTTTTTGACTAAATACTATGTTTTAATAAAATTATTTTATTGTAGTGACTGTCACATAACAAAATAAATAAACAACATCATGATCATGATGATTATGAAACTATTATCATCAAAAAAAAATCAAAAAACAAAAAAAAATCACTTACATTTATCATAGTTTTCCATAGGACTCGAAATCAGAAAATCATATAAGATAAATTATATTTATTAAAATATTAACCCATTGAGAAGATTTCATACAATTTTTTGAGAGTGAATATTTTTTTGTAAATGTGTATGAGATTACGGGAAATTTTTTGGCTCCGACGGTGTTCATGACGACTAACGCGGAAGACAAAAAAAAACAAAACCTTGCTTTCGACTAATGTAAATCGACCCGGGGAGTGTTCGCTCGAATAAACATATATTGTGTTATATATTTCTCTAAGATAGTTTGGTTCGAATTTCAACATGAAACTCTTTAAGGAATGTATTGGAACAAGGATTTTATTTTTTTTAATGTGAATTTTTTTTGTAAATGAATTCAATAATTTATCTTTCTTGTACTTTTTTATGCACAATGCATCTTAGAAGTGTAATAGAGTATACTTACTACAAGAAAACAATCGATTTGCGAGGGAAAGATACCTAGCTAATCCCTCGCAAAACGATTATAGCAAGGGATTTGCGAGGAAAGTCAATCCCTCGCAATTTGCTTCTCGCAAATTGGTCAACATCGCAAATCCGTCGCAATATTTGCTAGGAAATTAAATATCTCCCAAACAAAAATGGCAGCAAATTTCTTGCAATATTTTTTCTAGTACATCCCTCGCAGAATTCGCTACAGATTTGCGAGGAAACATTAAAAAAAAAAACTATAAAGAAAAAAGTTATTTTCTTAATAATTTAATGTATTTAAACTTTTTCATTATATATATTATGTATATTTATAGATTTAGCGACAGTCTGACAGGTTTTTTTAATTATATATATTGATATTTATAAACCAACCAAACCGGGAATTGGTTAAGAATTACATAATTGAATTGGTTACAAAATGTCGGTTGAATCGGATGCTAAAATCAACAAACCAAAAAACCCTAATCACGCAGCCGCAAATCCTGTTTGCCGACGAGCCCACTCGCGACACAAACCTTTTGCTTCACCACCGTCTCCTTTAAAACCAACACTCCAGATTTCTTTTTCCATCTTCAATTATAGTGGTGGCTAGAAGAGGAGTTCGAATTGAGGGATCTTCGGGCAACATATCTAGATCTTGCTCTGTCTTGGTTTGTGGTGGTGGTCAAATATCCTCTGTCTACAGCAATCTGAGATCGGTGATGAACAACCGGAGGAGCGGATAGACATGGAGAAACCAGAAGCATATGAAACGGCGTCGTAGGCTTAGCAACCTGCTGAGAGAACTGATGAGAAGTCATCATCATCAACAACAACAACAACAACAACCACAGTGAGAGGAGTCAATTCCCAATCGTGAAACGAAAAAAAACTACGAAAGCTACTGAGAAAATAAAATACAATTCTGACGAATTAGCAGCCTTGACCACCGTATGATCCGAAAATATCTGAAAATCAATATTTTTAACACTAAAATATTAATTACAAGTCAATTACTAATATACAAAGTAATCTTAGGGATGGATGAGGAGAAGTCGAGAAGAGGTGAGGAAGAGGAGAAAGAAAATTAAAAGGGAAAACAATGGTGTCCGTCAAATCTAATCTAATCGACGGTACATGATGAGTTAAAAACCAATCCATGTCTCTCTGAACTAACCAATGGGAACTCAATATCTTTTAGTTTATTAATTTTGTAATTTGGAGTATTATTTGGTATATTATAGGTAGACAAAATATCTTAGACATATTTGTAAATTTATTAATTTGCATAGCTTTTGTGTTAAACATATTTACAAAAATGGTTACATTTTTATTTTATTTTACTAGCTTTAGAGAATTTTTAAAATTTTGCAAAGTTTTATTTTTTTCCTTGTACGTATTGGATTTTGTGTATATGTATATTGTTTTAAATATTGGTTTTAAGTATATATAATAGTTAATTTTTGGTTCTAGGATTTATAATTTAATTTCTTTGATTAGGATTTTTAAAGTTTAAACTTTAAATTTTAAAGTTTATGATTTAAGGTTTTGAGTTAGGGTAAGGGTTTGGGGTATAGGATTTGGGGTTTATGTTTGGGATGTGAAATTAGTATTATTAAACTAACAAAACATATAAAAATGTGAAAGTTAATTTTTTTTTTTTGAAAAAATTTAGAAATTTATCTGATTAATCTTATGAACACTCAAAATTATTTGAATCATATTCGATTAAATTTTCCAATTATTTTTTTGAGATTTATTTCTTGATTTGCAATAAATTTGCGTTGACTCTCGCAATTCCATCGCCTATCCCTTGCAAATGTGTTAGGGATGTTGTCATCGCAAATTTGCAATGGATTTGCGAGGAATGTTAATTTATCTCGTAAATCCCTCGCAAATTTGCGGTGGACTTCCGAGGACCCACTCCCTCGCAAATTTGCGGGGAATTTGCTAGGATTTTTATATTTGTAGCAGATGTCTCGCAATTCTATCGCAAATTTGCGAGGGATAATTTCTCTCGCAAATGTTCCTAGCAAATTGATTGTTTTCTTGTAGTGACTTGACTTATTTCAAATAACACCCAATTTGAATTGGGAAAAATATCAAAATAATCCCGAACTTTCAAATTTGGGAAAAAAAAATCCCGAACTTTCAAGATGTCATTTTAATCACCAAGTTTAGGTTGACTTATACATAAATAGCAAACTTTGTTTGACCATGTCGATTTAGACACCAAGTTAACTCTCTATTTATTCTCGAAGATGGGGTTAATTGCCCGTTAGTTGCTACCGTTTAGCCAAAACGACATAGCTTGAGTATTTGTAAAATGACGTCGTTTAACTAACTGAAGAAAACAAAAACCCTCAAATCGATTTCTAGGTTTACAATTCCCAAATCGATTTCAAAAAATCCTAGAAAACAATCTCAAAAACCTCTCCTTTGGTGGAATTGTCGCCATGGCACGGACCCGTGGAGGAGGAACGTGGCTTCCAAATCGACGGTCGTCTCGACTGATGAATGTGACGGCAAACAAATAAGCTGAAAGTAGCAGAGCTGAAACCGAGACGGTGGAGATCCAATCGGATACTGAGGAAGATCAAATCCCAACAGAGATTGAGACTGAGACTAAGGCGTTACCAGACACTAATGCAATTCCTCAACACTAAGGTTGTTGGTGATGACGACCTTGATGAGGTTATGTATGCTGACGAAAGTAATGATGAAGAAGTTCGTGTAGACCAACAATAGAGCATTGTAACTGTTCCAGTTGTAGATGTAGGTCGAGTGGAAGATAATGATGAAGGAGGTATAGGTGTAGAGGAGGAAAATTGTGAAGCTTTTGAAGCCGATTATGGACCAGGTGCGAGGGATGACAATGGAGACGAGAGTGATGCAGATAGTGGAGATGATATATGGGATGAAGGGAGGATTCCAGATCCTCTTTCACCCAGTGATGATGATGAAGAATTTGACGACGAAGGTGATGCTCCCCAAATTGAAGATCCCGAAGAGATATTGAGCTTTGTAAAAACGTTTAATGGCCCAGAAGAATTCAAGATAGGTGTGCTAAGGTACTCTCTCAAGACTATATACGATGTTAAGCTTTATAGATCTCAGAGTTTGAAGATATGTGCTCAGTGTTATACGACTGATGTAAAGTGTCCATGGAGATGCTATGCTTCGTATGATAAGAAGAAGCATAAGATGCAAGTAAAGATCTACGATGATGAGCATGCATGTGTGAGGTCTGGATTTTCAAAGATGTTGAAGACTGTGACAATTGCTTGGTTGTATAGAGAAAGACTGCGAAATGATCCTAAAATTACTAAACATCAGATGGTTGCAGAGATCAAGAGAGAGTACAACTTTGAAGTCACTGAAGATCAATTTTCAAAGGCAAAGACAAGAATTATGAAAGAAAGAAAAATCACTCATGAAGAACACTTTGCTCGTATATGGGATTATCAAGCTGAGATCTTTCGATCTAATCCAGGGACAACATTTGAGATCGTGACTACTCCTGGTACATCCACTGGCAGCTTACAAAGGTTTTATCGGTTATTTATTTGCTTTAATTCACAGAGAGATGCTTGGAATAATACATGTAGGCCTATCATAGGTATAAATGGTGCCTTTCTGAAATGGGATGTAAAGGGTCATCTTTTAGCTGTTGTTGGGAGAGATGGTGATAACAGAATAGTTCCTATTGCATGGGCTGTAGTTGAGATTGAGAATGATGATAATTGGGACTGGTTTCTTAGGCAGCTCTCTGCCAAGCTGGATCTTCAAGATGGGAAAAACATAGCAATCATATCAGACAAACAATCAGTTAATTAAAGGTTCATTTGTCTATTTCAAACATTATTTCGGTTCTTGTCTCAAATCATCTAATTGTTTACATTTTTCACATTTTCAGGGATTAGTTAAAGCAATTCACGAAATCATTCCACAATCTGAGCATAGGCAATGTGCTAGGCACATCATGGACAATTGGAAGAGAAATAGTCATGACATGGAGTTGCAACGACTCTTATGGAAAATTGCTAGGAGTTACACAGTAGGGGAATTTGGTGGTCATATGGAAGCATTGAGGAGTTACAATCCGAGTGCCTATGATTCACTACTGAAAACTAACCCGAGAACATGGTCTAGAGCATTTTTCAGGATTGGAAGCTGCTGCAATGACAACTTAAACAACCTCTCAGAGTCTTTCATTAGAACCATCCGCCTGGCCCGTCGGAAACTTTTGTTAGACATGTTAGAAGATATTAGGAGATAGTGTATGGTGCGTAATGAGAAGAGGTATGTAATTGCTGGTAGGTTGAAGACTAGATTCACAAAGAGAGCTCATGCTGAGATTGAGAAGATGATTTCTAGATCGCAGTTCTGTGAAAAGTGGATGGCAAGGCATAATAAACATGAGATAAGATGTGGTGATGTCAAAGTCTGTGTTGATATGAGTGACCGGACTTGTGGCTGCAGGAAATCTGGTATACCATGTGTTCATGCAGCATCTGTCATCATAGGAAAGAAAGAGAAGGTGGAAGACTATGTTGTTGAGTGGTACATAACTAGAATGTGGCAGTTAACTTATGCTGATGGTATTGCGCATGTTCAAGGCAAGCTGTTGTAGCCAAGAGTGAATAGACTAGGATTATTGCCACCTCCATGGCGAAGGGGCAATCCTGGGCGGCCAAATAATCATGCTAGGAGGAAATCACACTTTGGATCTGCTACCAAGTTATCACGCGTGAATCGAGTCATGACATGTTCTAATTGCAAGCAAGAAGGACACAACAAACAAGCATGTACGAATCAGAGAGTTGCAACTCCACCAAAAAAAGTTCAGGTAAGATTATCCATTGAGTCTTACAAATTATTTTGATTGAATGAAACATGATATATTGATTGAAATCAGGAGCCGAGAGTTATATTGTTTGGACAAGGACAACCTTTTCAGGGAGAAACATCTCAGGGAATTTCCCAACCATCTCAAGGAGATTCTCAACCACCTCCGATAGCTTCCCAACCATCTCAAGGAGCTTCTCAACCACCTCCGAGAGCTTCTCAACCATCTCAGGGAGCTTCCCAAGCATCTCAAAGAGGACAATCTCATCTCGGAGGATCACAAAGAGGACGATCCCATCTAGGAGGAGCACAAAGAGGACGATCCCATCTAGGAGGACCACTAAGAGGAACTTCTCATATAGGAGGTTCACAGGGAGGAAGTTCACAGAACTAGTTTGTTTGTTTGTTTTTTGGATTGGTCATTTCTCTTAGAACCAGTTTGAATGTTGCTCGTATTTGGAATGTTGATCGGATTTGGAATGTTGCTCGGTTTTTTTGTCCAAAACATGTGTGTTGTTTGTTTTTGTCTTCGTATTCCATGATTTATATCATAAGACATGTTTCAAAATAGGCATTTAGACAAAGGTTTAAAGCACAAAAACATAAGGTTTACATTCTTCAATAACCTAACATCAAATTCTTCTCATCACCTTCCCTAATCAATACATAACCTAACACAATGGTGATAACACAAAACCACAGAAAACAGACTTTCAAGCACAATTTACACTTTTGGAGTTCCTTTTTGCTGAAATTTGCTTCTTCCTTCCTTTCATCACAACGTTTAACTCACTGACATCTGCTTTGATTTTGCTGATCTCCTCTGCAATAATGGCTAGTCTTGGTAAAGCATCTTCTACTTCTTCAAACACGGTATCTTCAACCCACTTAAACAAATGACTCTAATGTCCAAAAAGACACATAGTTAGCTTCGACTGATTTTATTACCTATGCAAGAGGAAGACATATGCAAGATGATTAAAGACATATACTTACATCTTTTTTTGCTTGTCCTTGAGTTGACATCCCGCTTGCTTGCACAATGAAAGAAAGGTCGTCCCGGGTTTTCTTGCGTTTTAGATGTAAAAGTTGTGACCCCTAAGCCACAAACACACTTCGAAGGTAACCACGCTCACCAACGCCCCTGATGTGATAAAGGTCGAGCTCATCGGAACAGAGAAAGATTTCACAAACTAAGAGTGGAATCGATTTGGGAATTGTAAACCTAGAAATCGATTTGGGAGTTTTTGTTTTCTTCAGTTAGTTAAACGACGTCGTTTTACAAATAATCAAGTATGTCGTTTTGGCTAAAGGGTAGCAACTAACGGGCAATCAACCCCGCCTTCGAGAATTAACAGAGAGTTAACGTGGTGTCTAAATCGACACGGTCAAACAAAGTTTGCTATTTTATGTAGAAATCAACCTAAAATTGGTGATTAAAATGACATCTTGAAAGTTCGGGATTTTTTTGTACCAAATTTGAAAGTTCGGGATTATTTTGGCATTTTTCCCAATTTGAATTGTTAATATAATCGTACTCTCAAAACGCACAAAAACTTTTATAGTGCATGACATGTATATCACCTAAAGATTCATTGCATAATTTATCATGATGATATGATATCTTAGGAGACTTTTTTTTTGACAAACTTAAAATCTTTGGAGACTCAGATATGCATACCGTATAGTAAAATAATCGATATCTATTTGTGTGAAAAAATATAATTATGTATATTTACTTTTGTGGTCTTTTGTTTATGTAATAAATAATATATATCTTTCAACTGTTAAAAACATAAATATTATATATAAAAATTTGACAAAAATTAAATATAATATACTAAAAATCTAACTCAAATGAAGATAACTTTTCAATTTCCATCCCAAGCATTTTCAAATATCTTTAATATATGTTTAATGAATACAGTTTTTGTCCTGTTTATAATACCATCTCAATGTTATTTAACATACTCAATCATTCTATTTCTAAGCGTACTCTCGGTATCATTATCATGTAGATAAATTAAATGAACAAAATTTCTCATATTTTTGAAGGAGAAATTATACTCACAAATTGCTCATTTGAAATTACCATTTGAATATGGTGCCAAGGACTGTTCTTATATGTTGGTTTTAACATTATTTTCTAAGAAAATCGTATGATATGTGCATCTTACCTTAAAAATTTAAAATATTTTGATATACTAGTAATCTTATTGATACAATATTTTTTTAAAAATACATTGATGTTGCCATGCTTTGGTCTTGATAAGTTTTCTTATATATATATATATAAGATATCTTGTTGGCAAAGGTAATCCTCATGGTTATTATAGTGACGTCAATCAAATGCTTTTACATCGCCATAAAGAATAAAATACTACTCGATATATTTTTTTGTTTCATCATAAGCTTGCAAAGATGTTTTAATTTTATCAAATATATAGCAACATCATGGGTAGACAAGTAGTATCAATATCCCAATAACATTGTATAAAAATGTAAAGATCATATGTATTTTACTGATTGATTTTACTTTTAAGGATTTTTTTTGTAAGAAAAGTTAAAACTTTACATGTATATTATAGCCTTACAAGGGTGTAAGGATTTAATTTGCAGTTTACTGATTACTACTAGGATTTATAAAATTAGATATCGATTATGAATTTTCTAGTTTTGAAGAATACATGCTTAGTTCATGTAAGAAACACTTTATATAAAGGCTTTCAATGGTTGATACATATCCTCCATACTAAAAAATGCATACTAATAATTTGGTATGGTTAACTCCAGACCATAGTATAGAGCATTTTT
The DNA here is from genome assembly GCF_000633955.1 of Camelina sativa. Classification (NCBI taxonomy): domain Eukaryota; kingdom Viridiplantae; phylum Streptophyta; class Magnoliopsida; order Brassicales; family Brassicaceae; genus Camelina; species Camelina sativa. Next base: position 20,101,815 of record NC_025687.1, on the reverse strand, counting down.
AAAGCGGACAACAAAAATGCGGATAATTAGTTATATTTTAGTATAAAGTTACTGTTCACTCTATACTAACAAATATTTATTGGTCTGGAGTTAGTCTGAAGTTGGTATGGAATGTATCAAACAAATGTGTGAATTGTAGAAAAATAGCGAATTGGTCTGATATCAGTTTGGTCTGGAGCGTACCAACCGGCCATTCAAGACCAAAATATCTTTCCTTGAATCCACTATCGTCAAAATGTTAATCCGCGTCCGGTAAAACCTTACAAATTTTTACTCTTTTTTCCGATCATTGATTTGATGATATTGTTGAGGTTTGTAAGTGTATAAACTTTAGTAAAATTTATTTTTATTTAAAGAAATGTTTTATTGAGACTTTTTTAGAAATGCTCAATTTGGTGCACTCCTTATAACATTCAAAAATATATTTTATTAAATCTGAAAAGTTAACAAGATTTTATGAGGTTAAGGTACTTCTAGATTGGTAAGTAATACGTAAAAGTTTTTTTGTTCAATTCATTTGCCTCATAGAATTTGAAAGAATCTAATCCCGAATAAAAAATCATTTAGGCCAAACAAATAGGAAAGAATCAAGCTCTTATGCAACGCAAGGATATGAAATAGCAACTCTTGAAAACTAAAACAATGAGAGCTAAATTGATCAATTCTTTTGTGAAATCATACTCTAAGCACCAATGAATTTTCTCTTCGGAGTCTGAGAATTATGCAGAAAAATAACTGATAATATATACAAAGGATTATTAGCAGCAGCCATTTAAGGGTCACAAGGACAGAGTAAATGTCAATAAAAATAGGGAACTTACAAATAAACATTTACAACACTTTTTTAGTCATAGCCATGTGAGATGTGGCCATCTTCAAGCAGCATATCACAATTGCTTGCATTGATACATGCTTCAAAGCACTTGATCAGATACTCCCTTAAAGGAACTTAGAGCTGTGATAACCGATTCATATACTTCAATTCCTTTCATGAATACGATATCCTTGAGGAACTGAGGCAACAAATAAGTGTTTATATCAGTACTCTGATTATATATATAAATATAAACCCCAAGAGGGCAATAGATAATATCATCATGTGAATACCTCGTTATGGTCATGCAATAAAATAGGAGTATTGGTCATTGGAGAGAAGCCCAGAACTGGGATTCCCAAAGAGCGAATATAGCGTGAATCTGTAGTTGAAGCCAAAATTTCGGGCTTTGCGAGTTTTCCTCCTGTTGCTTCAACAGCTTGTTTGAAGATAGACCACCAAGGATTGGTATCATTTGTTGGAGTCATTATAGGTCGCCCTAAATGATCTCTTAACTTTCCTTTCTCTTTTACCTGGTGCAAGAAGAAAAAGATTGGATCTGTTCACTTAGTTAGACTAAAACGAAAACTCTTGTATCATGTTATCAAACTGCAGAGGGTAGACACTATACATCATCGTCAAATTCACTAAACAAAAGCCAAAAAAGACATGTAACATTATAGTATGAGAGTCCATATTTTGACCAAATTTTGTAGCTACTGGTTAGTTATGCTTAAGCTTGGCATTAAGATATAGGTTGGAAAAGAAAGAAGTCAGATGTTCTTAATCAACTACAACCCTGTAACTATTCAAGGTATATGGACGTCTAGTATCCTCATTTATGTGAAACCAATGTGGGAGTCTGGGAGATTCAAACAAAAGAAACCAAACTATATTAACGGACTCTGAGAGTAGTTATTCAAAGCAGCTGAGAGGCATATCTCAGACATACATTCTAGTACTATGAAACTAAAAGTTAAGAAATTTGATACGATCTCTGATGTAAGTATTTGCTCAATGACACCTCTTTCATTCTATCTGTCCATGCTTCTTCGTTCATCCAATTCATTTACATTTTACAGTCATTGCTTCACAAAACCAGACTCAAGAACAGTTCTGTATAACCCTTAGTTGCTATTAACTATAATGTCTCAGTAGTTTATAGCAATTGGGAACAAATGGATCTTCAAAACCAGACTCAAGAACAGTTCTGTATAGCCCTTACTTGCTATAAACTACTGAGCCATTATAGCCATAGAAACGGTAACTATTGAGACCGCATAGACACAGAAACAAGCAACCCAACACAGAAGCGGTATCTACTACAAAGCAGCTCTTAAGTGAATATTCATTTTTACCGTGTAAGTCATGTTCCTAATAGAAGGAGCCCATTCTTCAGCAATCCTTTTCTTCATAACATCTGGATCTGCCATTGGAGGCAACCTTACATCATACCCAGCTTCTGCCTCTGAAGGCTGCATATTCATCACAAACCCTGGAAAAAAAAAAAAAAAAAACA
>NC_025687.1:20088934-20098928 GCF_000633955.1 Camelina sativa | reverse complement strand
AAAAAAAAAAAAAAAAACACACTTAAAAAAAACTCCTATTAACACATCAAAAAATGCAAAATTTGAAATCATCAACAACTCACAGTAGTAGAAGGAGTTCCAGCTTTAAGATAAACTGGATTCACAGATATAACTTCAGAATTCGCAGCTTTCCCAGCTTTAACGAAATCAAACTGCGTCTCCCTAAACTTAGCAATCAACTCAACACTCTTCATCAAATTCTCCATAGCTGAATTATCATAAAGCTTAGCACCATGCCCTGGGATCCCCTCAGCTTTGATTATAAATTCCCATGGAGTCCGATCAGCGTAAAACACCCTAAACTCATCACCAGGATTAGCTTGTCCTTCATCCATAGCGAATCCCAAATTCAAATCCCTAAACTCCGACGACGCCGCGAATCTCATCATCCCGTCGAATCCGCCGATCTCTTCTTCAGGGACGTACGAGATATGAACCGTACGGAGAGGAGAGAAGCCTCTCGATTTCAGGTTCCTGATCGCTTCTAGATACTGAACTCCGATACACTTGTCGTCTTGCGCGCCGCGAGCGTAGATATGGCCATCGGTTGTACGGTGAGCTGAGAACGGCGGGTGAATCCATTTCTCGGATTCGGCGGGGACAGAGTCGAGGTGAGAGTTGAAGAGAATCGAAGGGAGGTTAGGGTTAGAGCCTAGCCATGTGAGGAGAAGTACTGGCTTACCGGAGACGAATTCGAAGGTTTTGGAAGTGAGACCAATCGATTGAGCTTGGTTAATGAGGAAGGAGACTGGTGCGGTGTAGTTAGGGTTAGGATGAGCGGTGTTGATTCGTAAATATTGCTGGAACCGTGTGATTGGTATATCCTCTTCTTGGCTTTTTGATTGAAGTGAGAAGATGATGGAGATGAGGAAGAGAGTCCAGAGAAGTGAAGACACCGCCATGGAATCTTTCGCCATGGATTTTGTAGTTGCAGGAGTGATCAGAGGATGATGATGAAGAAGAGCTTTTGCTATATGTATTGTGACTTCTTGAGCATTGACCAAACGAACTGTGTGATGGAATTGGTCTTTAAAAAAAACAATATAAAATAAGAGACCATGTCACGTTCGGAGACTGCAACCACCTTAAAAAATCCAAGCACTCATCACTTCATCCTTTATGGTAGTTTTTTTGTACCAATGTTAAATTATATTCACTAAAAAAAAAAAGACTGTTATATAATTTAATTAGGAGAGTTATCCGTACGTCTGTGCGTGGTAAGAATTTAATAGAAAATCAATTTAATTTTTCTTTCTAAAATACTAAAATAGTTTTATTTTTATTTTTTAATGTTTAAATTTTCTCAATTCTATTTTTAAAAATAGAAACAAATAAAAGATGTCAATAAGATGTTTACTATAGTATTCTACATATATATTATATTTATTAAGATTTAAAGGCCCATTTTCATATTTTCAAGTATTTAGTGAGTCCAAAACATTCGTTATGATTAATTTTAATTAGAATAATATAGGAAAGGAGATCATTCTGATCTTTGAAATCAACGAACTAATGTACTTTGTTTATTGTTTGGTCTATAAATACATAAACTAATGGTATTTGGTTGATTATTTGATCTAAAAATATATGAGCTAATGTTCTAATTGACTTCCTTTGTTTAGATCATTAAGATAATATAGAAAGCAACCCATATAAGGGTTTATAGTAATTGGTCATACAAACATTCAACATATTATCAAGGTTTAAACCATTAGGATAATATAGAAAGCAACCCATATAAGGGTTTCTAGTACTTGGTCATACAAACATTCAACATTTTATCAAGTTTGCATATACAAAAAATTTGAAAACTAATATGCCTTCAGCTTACGTCCATGTAGTTTCTCCTACATGTTCCATTACATGATTTATGTAATAACTTCCAGCAAATTCCGAGCTGAAGATATAGAAAACACATTCATACGTTAAACCCTAGCATGATACACTACTTGATATTAATGAACATTCAAAACTTACATGGCCTTGTGATGCTCAAGTCCTTCAAACTCCGGTTTTATAAATATCTTGGAGGAGGCCAATGTGTTTACAATACACGGTTTACCTAACGATGTTTTAAGTGGTATAAAAGTTTGGTAAATGATTATACCACATAGTGTTTAGCATTTGTTCAATCAAGCGAGTGTTATTAATAGTACATACCTTCATACTCTCCAACCTTCCAGAAACGCAGAACACAAAACACCAGTTCGGTTTGATATGTGAGATGGCATCCATATGTCTCCCATAAAGACATAAAATGGGTAGCACAATCTCTTACTGCACGACACTTGATCGTTTCATTCCTTCAAATGTAGATAGTCGAAACATTTTATGAAATAGTCAAACTCTAAATTTTACTAACATGATAGGTGAAATAAATGTATTTTACCTGCCATTTAATAGCTTGAAAACAACTTCATTATAATGATCTCTGTTGTTCTTCACAGCTACTACACATCCACAAACATCTATTGTGGCAAAAAGTCAAATTTTCCCCAATGAGATGAATGAACATTTCCAAAATCTATCATATACATACAACTATTTTGGTAAAAAGTTCTTTTTGTACTTTTCTATGGGAGGGACCAATACACAAAGTTCCAAATATCCTAAAAAATCTATAGATTCCTTAACACAAAGATTTCAAAACTATATTAACAGAGTTTAAACATCTATTTTGAGAAAAAGTCAGAATTTGTCTTTACATTGAAATAAATGAATGTTTCCAAAACTATTTAACACTCACATATAACTATTTTAGTATTAAAGTTGAATTTGTATTTTTCTATGGAAGGGACCATTACAGAAAGTTCCAAATTTCCTAAAAAGACTCTAGATTTCTCAACACAAAGACATCAAAAACCTAAATTCACGGAGTTCAACTTAATAAAATTAAGACTAATTTAAGGAAAACATACCAAAAGAGATGGGATGGTGGATTCTTCCTCGGAAAATATCATCCAAATCTTCGAATCGGAAATAATTTTTGGAATTTACCGATTCCTTTAAGGTCATGGTTGTTTCATCTGTAAACTTGATTTGATAAGGATGATGGGTATTCCTCTCCTTGAGGGTTGGATTGATGATTTTGAAATTCCTAATATCATACCTTTCATCGTCGTAGATGTACTTCCGGAGCTTGAGTAGTGTAGTCGGTATAAAGGCAACTTCAACTGTGTCACCCTTCCAAAATTGATTAACATTGTGTTAGAAAACTATGATTTAAGTACTGTTGTAAATCAAACATAAGTAGAATTCATGTTCTATTAACTACTCTAACCTTTTCGTTCACAAGAAGAAGAACCCGTTTTGTGAAGAATTCGTTAACATACCACAAATTTAAGACCTTGGCCAAGATACACCATCTCGTCCTGCCGGGATGAAGATTAGATATAGAATCGTACTTCATGATTTCCACAAATTAGGGATTTCCTGTTTATCCTCTGTTAACGAAAATGAAAAGGGGATTGGAGATTTATAAGAATACAAACAGTCACGATTAAACGTTGCGTCTTATACGTGTTAGCGTGTCTTACCTTTTATCTAGACTGTTAAGTATTTTAATAATTATTATTGTATGTATAATAAAAGATTTAATAATGGTATTACTAACAATTTTATTTTTGAAAACAACATTGTTGAAACTAATAAAATGTAATGATGTGTAAAATTTAAAATAAGATGCCCTTAGGATAAGAGAATATTAGAATTTGGTTTTCTCTAAATTGAAAGTTTAAATCATAATGACATAACAATCCTATTATTTGAGATATGTTAGAGTTAAGCATTTTATAGGTAATATATAAACTTAAGATATATATAACAATTACATAATTTTAATCAACATTGTTGAAACTCATAAAATGTGATATTTTCCTCTAGTACTTCTTTTATAATATAGAATAAGAGGATAATAAGGATATGATTTTTTTTAATGTGAAAGTCTACACTCTTCTGACATAACATTCTTATCATTGGAGAGAAGTTAAATTAAAATATAGTAAAAATGGGGCAAACAATGTTTTATAAATATAACTAAAACCAATTTTTATTTTAAGAGATAAAACAAAGTTCAAGTCTAACAATCCAAAACAATAATGCAATTTCAAAACATAATTAGACAGTCTCATATCTCTTTGTAAACAACATTAACTATTTTATTCTGACACTTCCCATCTTTATCTGTAACTAACACCTTTAGCCCTTTTCTGGTTGTGACTCTAGAGAAGGCAACATAAAGTTGTCCATGTGTGAAAACCGGTTTCGGTAGAAACAATCCGACATGTTCTAGTGTTTGACCTTGACTCTTATTTATAGTAATTGTAAACGCCACGGTAACAGGAAACTGTCGTCGCCTCATACGAAAGGAAACTTTGCATCAGGTGGACTAACATACATTCTAGGGATAAGTACCCTATCACCAACCTTTTTTTCTGTCACGATTCTTGCTTCGATTACATGGTTGGCCATCTGAGTAATAATTAGTCTCGTACTGTTACACAAACCTCCCTTTGGATCTATATTCCTTAACAACATGACAAGTGCTCCTATTTTCAACATCAAAACATGGCTTAGCAATCCAGAAACCTGTATACTGTTTAAGAATTCATGAGTGTAGATCATATCATCATGTCCGCTTGTGTCAGACGTTTCAATACTATCAGAGCTAAGATATCGTCTCTCTTCACCTGTGATCAACAAAAAGTAAAGAATTTTAGGTATGTTTTAATAGAATTTTTTAATAAAATTTTTTACTTCAATATTAATATTTTTAAATAAAAACTTTTTCTCCAATATCCATATTCCATATTTTATTTTATTTGCATACACGGGAGCTTAGTAAGCATAAATTGATTTATTTTATCAACATCGTCATTCCTTGGACTTAGAATAGCTCTTTCACTATAGAATTTTGGATCAGTCCTCGTTGCAAAACATTCTCCATAAATCTCTTTAACTATTGCTTCAATAGGATTCCCACTTGTATTAATTAATAAATCATCAGGAATTTCAATCTCCACATCCCCACTATTTGACTCGTTGATTTTGCCATCCCCGTTATAAAGAAGCCACTTTGAGAAAGTAGCGAGAGCACCCGCGTCCATACTATTACTTGCATTGCGAAGTCTCAAAATTTCGGTAAGTTTAAGAACTTTACAACTATTCTAAAGAACAGATGAGTTTATAGATGCTAAAACTGTCGTCACTCTTCCTCCTTCGGTAATAACAGGTAGTATTTGTCTAAAATCACCTCCTAACACTACTACTTTACCTCCAAATATCTGGTCACACTTCATGATATCTCGCAAACTCCTATCCAAAGTTTCATAACAAAGCTTGTTCATCATTGGAGCCTCGTCCCATATTATGAGCTTTGCTTCTCTAATTAAATCAGCAAGATCAGATTCGGCATCGATCGAACACACAGAATATTCATTAAGATTGATTGGAATACCAAATCTTGAATGAGCCGTTCTACCACCTTCCAAAAGCAATGCAGCTATACCACTTGAAGCAACATTCAGAACAATATTACCTTTAGCTCTTATATCAGCACCAAGAATAGTCCACATGAATGTTTTTCCAGTACCACCAAAACCATGGACAAAAAACATACCACCTTTGTCGTGATTCACAGAGTGAATGATTTCTTCATAAACACGTCTTTGCTCATCAGTTAGCATTGGTAACAACTTATCGTACAATTCCTGTTGTTTATGAGGCTTATATATTTTTTCATCTGCGATAAGCCTATTTACTCTTGTCTTCATGATACTATCATCTGGTTTAGGCATTTTCTTGAAGGCTGTAAGAGACGTCCCATTCGATCGCAACATCAGTTCTATTTCAGTTAAACATATATTTTCTGTCTGAGCCCGTGTCAACATTAGACCTACAACAGTAAAGTTAAACACTTATTTATAATTTTNGTCTTGTCTTGCGGAAAAAGAAACACCGTTGACTGTTTTTAAATAGTCAAAGCTTGTTGGTCCTGGAATCTTATTAAGAAAAACTCTCAAGTAATAGGCTTGTCCTACAGATGGCGGTACATATGTAATCCTGCCTATTGGAAAAATTTTTCGCTTCTCCCACCTTGGCTTCCAAAGTTTTTCTTTCTTATTCCACACAAATTTAGATGGAAATTCAGCGTACGTGAGTTCTCTAGCTTGGGGATATATCTTGTTGCATTCCATCCAGCCCAAAAATTTAGAAGTTCTGTTCGTTGTACGGTGCAAGACATCTTCTATTGGATTATCCTCGTTGTAAATAGCCAATTATTGTCCTGGAAGATGAAACGGGAGCTTTTCTACAGGTGTAGTACGATAACAAATCGGGAAAGCAAATATTCGCCAAGAGGCCTCACATGCAGATACGTATCTAAAAAGGCTTGAATTAGTTGGATAAAAAATATGAGAATGTTTGACAAATTGTATAAACAGTTATTACCTGCAATTGAAATACTTTTTGATTTCATTTTCTTGATCTTCTCCTCCGACGTTGGCTCTAACATAATCCGGACCTTTAGTGATGTACTTGAACAAATACTTTATTGAACGTGTTTGATTGCACCACTCAACATTTATATGAGCACGAAAACGAAGAGACAAATCACAATTATAGGGAATAACATAACTATTATCGTATTGAAAATCCCTTTTTCCACAACTCTCCCATCGTTTCGTCGTCTATATATTGGATAACCAGCATCTTCGACAATAGTATTATCCATGTATGACTTTGGGAAGAATTTAATGCATTGTCCATTATTCATGCAGACACTATCTCTGTTCATAGGACCACAAGGACCATGAATCATCACATCAGAAACAACTTCGTATGAATACTTATCCACCTCTTTATCAGGAATTTCAGCACTTATGAATTTATCAATGTCGTCTGTTGTATGCATCTTATTGTCTGGATGTAAAAACAGAATCATGTGCGCATGAGGCAGACCCCTTTTCTGAAATTCTATTGTATACATTGCTGAAAAATATTCAATAAAAAAAACATTAATATATTTACACTTTCCGGAAGTCTGATTGAAATTATAATAAATATTATGAAACATACCAGAATTTACGATACCAAACGTTTTTTCCTTTGTCACTTGGTCCAATAATCTATCAAGTTTCATCTTGAAAACTCGGCTGCATATATCAGGTCTATCTTCATTACTAAGACGATGCCTTTGTAGATAACGATCTATTTCAGGCCATCTTGGGTTGCAAGTAAAAGTTACGAAAAGATCAGGAAATCCATAATACTTGCAAGTAGCCATGGCGTCTAGATAATGTTGCATCATATATCTCTTTCCACCTATAAACGATGACGGAATAAAAATTCTCTTTCCGTGTTGTGCAAGATCTCCATGTCCTTTTTCAGCAGCTTCAATTATCTTATCAACTCTTTCAGTTCGGAGTTTGCTTTGGTTGATCCAAATGTAGTTCAACCTGTTTGATTCTATAGTAGTGAATGCATCGACTAAAAACTGCTGGAATAATTTGCCTGCCATAACAACAATCGAAGATTCTTCATATCTTTCAAATACTCTATATGCATAAAATTCTCTCATGGTGACCATTTTTCTTTTACGTCCACGGGTATCCACGAACCCTATATCGATGCCTAATCTGTAACCATCTTCACCATAAGGGAACAACAATGGGTATTGTAAAGGTAAGTACGCGGGATGAAGTTCACTTATCTCATGTAGATTTCCCGAACGACTTTCTATAACAATGTCACGTTTATTTACACCAGCCGTAAAGTCTCCGGGAATTAGAACAGCAACTCCGTTGCTGGTAGGAAGATTATGAGTCCTTGCTGCATCAGTGGTCCTTTCCGAAGGTAACATCAATCGCAAACCTTCGCTATCGTCCTCCATATTAAATCTTTCACGTGCTGATCTAAACGCCCTAACATGCGGATTATGACTATCAAGCGTCTTTTTTAAAAGCTCAACAATCTCACGTCTTAAATCTCCCGCAGATCCAGATGTCCTATATTAATGCCAATTTTAAAAATTTTAATAATTATGATTAGTAAATATAACAAATATTAAAGATATTTTACATACTTAAAAAATATGACAAATATTTCTATACATATTTAACATTATTAATAATTACCTAAATGCGGAAATTCTATTAGATACTTCGTTATATATGTCATGTATATATAATTGTAAAAACATTGGTTCCTTGCCAGGTTCTGATAAAAATATCACCAATACGATGATAGTTTTCCCCGTACATCTGAAATAGATAAGGACCTCTACCATTATTTATGGAATGGTTAATTTTACCACCTAGAGATATGAACGAAAACATCATGTTGTATGCTCGTATGTTATCATGGAAGTTTTTACTCCGGTCGTCATGATTATAATACAACGATAGTAACGATTTAGGTGCAGTCTTCAACGTAGGAAATATTACTTTGCCACGATGGCAACACAATGAAAAATCCGGCTTTGCCTTTTTAGTCCGTTTATTCACCCGTTCTCCATACCACATATATGGTCCACATTTTTAACATAAAAAATAAGGATCTCCATCATCATAATAACCTATACAAAATATTTGTTAATATTTTAAATATATATTAGTTAAAAAAAATACATAATTACAAAACTATCATATAACCATTCACATATGCATCGAGATATACTATTTTTTTTAACTTAGCTTTTATGGGAAGAAACCCAAGAAACATGTCAGATGTCGTATTGTTTTCATTTATCTCACATGAATTCTTCTCAGTAGAGCTATCAGAATCGCTTTCATCGTTCGTATCCGAATCAGTTGCGACGTAACATGCGAAATCTTCGTGTACTCCTAGAAGAAGTAAATTCTCTGCAAAAGTAACGATTGAATTAGTTACTTAGCATTTATTTATTTACATAAATACTAATTAATTCCTTTCTGGACATATGACCTCTTTTATTTCTTTTCGCCCTCTTAGACTTCAATATCTGCATTCTTTTCAACCTTGTCATCTTATGTGGATTAGGATACTAAATATTCAATGCATTCGTAAAAGCAGAAAGATTTATCGTAGAACTAACACCTGATTTTCAATGTCATTGCGTACGATATTTTAGATTTAAATATAACATATCTCTTAATGTTAAAAATTGAGAATGTCGTTACGTTTTCTAGAGATTGTAACCCCCGCGAACCAAACCTAGCGTTTTGGGGGGTGGGTGTCGATCGACACTCATGGTGGTGTCGGTCGACACCACTTATTCTGGTTTGACCAGATCGATTTAATTATCGATTTGAACCGGTTTAGTTTAGGAAAAACCATTGTACCGAGTTATATAAGGGAATTGTCACCGGTTTTGCATTTTATTTTAAGAAAAATACAGAGAGAAAGGAGAGAAACTGCTGTTGAGGTTTTAGAGAGAGATTTGTGAGATTTCTTGGCTGTTTTTGAGAGATTTGGAGCTAGGAAGGATCTATAGGCTTGCTAGGAGGGTTGGATTCGTTGCTTTTGGTCTGAATCTTCTTGTAAAGAGGTGAGTGCATGACCATGGCTAATCTAAGCCCTTGATTTCCTTGTTCTTGCTTGTTTGTTGTTGTTTTGTGTGTTTTCTTGCTGGGGATTGGATTATACAGGTTCCTAATGATGTTTCTGGCATGGGTTTTGAGCATTGGATGATTTGGAGGAGATTGGGAGCCAGATTTGACTCTCGGCTTCGTGCGGATCGCAGTTGCAGGTGGAGTGTCGATCTACACCACTTGGTGTCGGTCGACACCAGCAAAATGGGCATCGATCGACATTGTGGGGTAGTGTCGGTCGACACCAAGCCAGTGTCGGTCGATACTAGGCTGGTGTCGGTCGACACCTCCCTTCCAGTGAGACGATGTTCATTTTCCTGGTTTGTGTGTTTGGTTTGTTGATTGTTTGGAACATTGGATTCATTGTTGCTTGTGTATATAGCCCAGTAGATGGGAGGATTGCCTCA
>NC_025687.1:20074260-20088874 GCF_000633955.1 Camelina sativa | reverse complement strand
GTGGGGAGCATCGGTGTTGTTCGTCAAGTACAAGGACGTGGTATGGGTATGAGTTCGTGGCGATGCCGTTTGGATTGACTAACGCACCAGCTGCGTTTATGAGATTGATGAACAACGAGTTTCAGGAGTTTCTGAACGTGTTTGTCATAATTTTCATCGACGACATCCTGGCTTATTCTAAGAGTCTTGAAGAGCATGCAGTGCATTTGAGGGCAGTTCTGGAGAAGCTGCGGTAGCAGAAGTTGTTTGCTAAGTTGAGCAAGTGTAGTTTCTGGCAGTGTGAGATGGGTTTTTCTCGGTCACATTGTGTCTGCAGATGGGGTTTCTGTAGATCCGGAGAAGATTCAGGCTATCAGGGATTGGCCTAGACCGCAAAATGCCACAGAGATCAGGAGTTTTCTCGGGTTGGCAGGGTATTACAGGAGATTTGTGCAGGGGTTTGCGGGCATAGCACGTCCTATGACTAAGTTGACGGGGAAGGATGTTCCTTTAGTCTGGTCACAAGAGTGTGAGGAGGGCTTTGCAAGCCTGAAGGAGATGTTGACTACTGCTCCGGTGTTGGCTTTGCCTGAGAAGGGAGAATCCTATGTGGTTTATACAGATGCATCCAGAGTTGGTCTGGGGTGTGTGTTGAGGCAGCATGGGAAGGTGATTGCCTATGCTTCGCGGCAGTTGCGGAAGCATGAAGACAACTATCCTACTCATGACTTGGAGATGGGTGCTGTTGTTTTTGCCCTAAAGATTTGGAGATATTATCTTTATGGTGCAAAAGTACAGGTGTTTACAGATCATAAGAGCCTGAAGTATATATTCACTCAACCCGAGCTGAACTTGAGGTAGAGGCGGTGGATGGAGCTGGTGGCGGATTATGATCTTGAGATAGCTTATCATCCCGGTAAGGCTAACTTGGTTGCAGACGCTTTGAGTCGGAAGCGGGCGGCTTCGGCTCATGAGCAGGATATGGATTCTCTGGTAGGAGAGATCAGTGCATTGAGTTTGTGTGCGGTTTTTCAGGAGCCATTGATTTTGGTTGCAGCTGATAGAGCAGATTTGTTGAGTAGAGTGCGGTTGGCTCAGGAGTCGGATTTGGGGCTGGTGAATGCCTCAAAGGATGTTGACTCGGAGTATCAGGTTTCGGCTAATGGTACTATTCTGGTGCATGAGCGGATCTGTGTGCCCAAGGAGGAGGAGTTGAGGCAGGAGATTATGGGAGAGGCTCATGCTAGCATGTTCTCTATTCATCCAGGAACGACTAAGATGTACCGAGATCTCAAGACGTACTATCACTGGGTCGGGATGAAGAAGAATGTGGCTAGTTGGGTTGCGAGGTGCGATGTGTGTCAGCTAGTGAAGGCTGAGCATCAGGTACCTGGTGGTTTGCTGAAGTGTCTTCCCATTCCAGAGTGGAAGTGGGATATGATTACTATGTACTTCGTGGTGGGTTTGCCAGTGTCCAGGACGTTTGATGCTATCTGGGTCATTGTGGACCGGTTGACTAAGTCTGCACACTTTCTGGCCATTAAGAAGACTGATGGAGCAGCAGTCTTGGCTAAGAAGTATGTGAAGGAGATAGTCAGGTTGCATGGGGTGCCAGCGAGCATAGTGTCTGATAGGGATTCCAAGTTCACTTCGGTGTTCTGGAAGGCATTTCAGGCAGAGATGGACACAAGGGTGCATATGAGTACAGCTTATCATCCCCAGACAGATGGACAGTCAGAGAGGACGATCCAGACGTTGGAGGATTTGCTGAGGATGTGTGTGTTGGATTGGGGTGGCCATTGGGCAGATCACTTGAGCTTGGTAGAGTTTGCTTATAACAACAGTTACCAGGCGAGTATTGGCATGGCTCCTTATGAGGCTTTGTATGGGAGTTCGTGTCGTATACCGTTATGCTGGACTCAGGTGGGGGAGAGGAGCATGTACGGGGGAGATTTTGTTCAGGAGACTTCGGAGAAGATTCGGGTTCTCAAGCTGAACATTAAGGAAGCTCAGGATCAGCAGAGGAGTTATGCTGATAGGAGGAGGAGAGATCTTGAGTTTCAGGTTGGAGATAGAGTGCACCTCAAGATGGCCATGTTGTGGGGTCCGAACAGGTTATTGACTGACACTAAGTTGAGTCTGAGGTATATGGGTCCGTTCAGAGTCATTGAGAGAGTCGGACCAGTGGCATATAGACTGGAGTTACCTGAGGTTATGCGAACATTCCATAAGGTTTTCCATGTGTCTATGTTGCGGAAGTGTCTCCGTGAGGATGATCAGTTGTTGGCTAAGATTCCTGAGGATCTTCAGCCTAACATGACTTTGGAGGCGAGACCAGTGAGGGTTCTCGGGAGGAGGATCAAGGAACTTTGGAAGAAGAAGATTCCTTTGATGAGAGTCCTTTGGGACTGTGGTTGTGTTGAGGAGCAGACTTGGGAGCCTGAGGCGAGGATGAAGGCAAGGTTTAAGAAGTGGTATGAGAAGCAAGCCGCGACTTGAGCTTGCCTAGCCTGGTCATGTCTGTAATCCGTGGCTGGAGCGGGAATGGAATATTCCAGCCCATCTCTCTTGTTTACTTTGTCGCTTGGGGTGGTTGGTTGTGCGACTAAGTAACAAGATGAGGTGGTGTTTGGGGTACAAAGTTTCCGCAATGCAGTGTTTTGGAGGAAAGTTTCCTGAATTCGAAGTTTTTATAAGGGGAAAGTTTCCAGAAGTGGTAAGTGCTAAAAATGGAAAGTTTTATGTGAGTTAGAATTTGTCCATTTTTGGTGGCGGAGAGCCTGGGAGAGGGCTTGTGTGGCCTTTGTGGCGGGCTGTTTAGCCGTTCTGTGGCCTTTGTGGCGGGCTGTTTAGCCATTGTGTGGCCTTCGTGGCGGGCTGTTTAACCATTGTGTGGCCTTTGTGGCGGGCTGTTTAACCATTGTGTTGCCTTTGTGGTGGGCTGTTTAGCCATTGTGTGGCCTTCGTGGTGGGCTGTTTAGCCATTGTGTGGCCTTCGTGGCGGGCTGTTTAGCCAGAGTGCATGTTGAGGCGGTCCTTTGGGACAGATGGTCTTCGTGACGGTCCTTCGGGATGAGTGGCCTTGGTGGTGGTCCTGTTGAAGACATTTGTTTGGCCTTTGTGGCGGTCCTTTTTAGGACATTTGTTTGGCCTTGGTGGCGGTCCTGTTTAGGACATTTGTTTGGCATTTGTGGCGGTTCTGTTTAGGACATTTGTTTGGCCTTCATGGTGGCCCGTGGGGCAGTGAGATGATCCTTGTGTGGTCATGAGGTATTCCAGTGACGGGATATGTGGTTGGTAGGACATTGTGTTATCTTACGCGAGCCAAGGGATGGGAACCTGGTTAGGGATAGGATTCAGACGTGTTCAGAATTGTTTGCTCGCGACTCTTGGGGTACTTCGGTTCTCCTAGTACCACCATATTCCAAGACTTTGTGGCTTCGGAGTGTGGTTGGTATATCGACTTCGGATGACGATCCGAAGGCACGCTGTAGGGTGACGACCCGAGAGACGAATATTGGATTTCTCCTTATACATTATGGCATGCGGGTTTAGGCCCGATGAGGAGCCAACAAAAACTCAAGGTTTAGGCCTGTGAGTAAAGGAAAGTCCAAAAGTTAAGAGCAAATAACGCCTGGAGCGTGAGTCTATCACCTGGAAGTGACCTTTCGTATGTCGGTCGGAGGAGTGCGGGCCGTGGAGTCGGTAGCACATGAGTCCTTGGCTGAGTGTTGTTCGAGATTCGAGGACGAATTTATTTTGGTGGGGGAGATTTTTAACGCCCGCGAACCAAACTTAGCGTTTTGGAGGTGGGTGTCAATCGACACTCATGATGGTGTCGGTCGACACCACTTATTCTGGTTCGACCAGATCGATTTAATTATCGATCTGAACCGGTTTGGTATAGGAAAAACCATTGGACCGGGTTATATAAAGGAATTGTCGACCAGAAGGGTTTTGGAGTTTTATTTTGTCTACCGCTTTGTGGTTTTTAAGAAAAATACAGAGGGACAGAAGAGAAACTGTTCTTGAGGTTTTAGAGAGAGATTTGTGAGATTTCTTGGCTGTTCTTGAGAGATTTAGAGCTAGGAAGGATCTAGAGGCTTGCTAGGAGGGTTGGATGCGTTGCTTTTGGCCTGAATCTTCCTGCAAAGAGGTGAGTGCATGACCATGGCTAATCTAAGCCCTTGATTTCCTTGTTCTTGCTTGTTTGTTGTTGTTTTGTGTGTTTTCTTGCTGGGGATTGGATTATACAGGTTCCTAATGATGTTTCCGGCATGGATTTTGAGTATTGGATGATTTGGAGGAGATTGGGAAGCCAGATTTGACTCTCGGCTTCGTGCGGATCGCAGTTGCAGGTGGAGTGTCGATCTACACCACTTGGTGTCAGTCGACACCGACAAAATGGGCATCGATCGACACTGTGGGGTAGTGTTGGTCGACACCAAGCCAGTGTCGGTCGACACTAGGCTGGTGTCGGTCGACACCTCCCTTCCAGTGAGACGATCGTTTTCCTTGTTTGTGTGTTTTGTTTGTTGATTGTTTGGAACATTGGATTCATTGTTGCTTGTGTGTATAGCCCAGTAGATGGGAGGATTGCCTCACTGAGTATTTATCAAATACTCATGCATCTCAATTTGTGTTTGTGGTGCAGGTAAAGGCAAAGTGTGATCGTGGAATCAAGGCAATGAAGAGGAAGATGTTCTAGGGACTCGATTGGATGTTGTCTGGCACTGCTATGTTGCTAGAGTTGGGTCATTAGAAACATTGCTAGGTTGCCGGTTCTATGTCTTCTTGTTGTTTGGTATTTGGATATTGTTATGATTATGATATTGGTTTATTATTGGTTATTTATTGGTATTGGTTATTCCGCTGTTGGTTGTGATTGTGGTTAGGTGACTAGTGGGTATGGGATCACTAATTGTAGTTTATTATTATTATTATTATTATTATTTATTATTTATTATTTATTATTTAAAAAAAACTGGTCAGGTCGTTTCAGAGACAACATGTGTCGATACATTCTTTCTTCGGTATGGAATCTGCGAAGGTCTCATTATGTGACGCCAAGAATTGCGATCTGCAAAAAAAAACAAAGCTATGATCAAGAATTCATATCACTGTTAGGTCTGTTTATATAGGAAGATGGTACGTATATATTCTCTAAACTAAAAATGTACTAATTGTTGATATATACGAATATTAACTTATCTTTCTATATATCCTCTTAACTTTTTTTTAGGCAAAACCATTTGTTATTTATCTTTCTAATTACGTATACGAATATTTGATACAATTTTTTAAGTTTTACTTTCTTGAAGTTCATCAATATTTTATTTAATTATACTTTCATATTCCTACATATCAATATAGGATTTAAATTTAAGCATTACTTTATTTATATACTATTGGTCTGATTAATATAACATATTTATAGTTACAAATAAATTATATAAACCTATTAAATCTTATTATTTATTAGCAACATTATATTATTAATATAGGTTTGGTTGTATTTACATATAGTAATCATTATTAAAAAGCTATTTCAATGTTTCATCGAAACCAAATATTGAGAAACTAATGAAAATGATAAAATCTCCTATAAAAATTCTATAACGGATTATAGTAACATCATGACCATAACTATTAAATAAAGTAGGTATTATTAAAAAATTAAAATATTAATTATAAAATGATTTTCGAAAGTTAATCTTTTGTCGTGTTAGATCTTTGAATCCATAACTTATTCTTCTCACACCATTTAGATCAAGAGGCAGCCTGATCATATGTGTTAATTGTCTCGTTGATAGACATCAAATTTTGATTCCTCATTCTTTGATTTCAATATACCATCTTCACCGTCAACAAAGGAACTTTGAACGGTAAGATGCGCCATGAGTGTTCTTCGGAAGATCTTGATTCTTTCATGGTTTTTCTAGATTTTTTTTGTTCTGGTTCCGGAATGCTATCCTCACAAAAGAAAATCAATTGTTCTGGTTGAAGTTGCGTACAAAGCGCATATTCATCAGCTCTTGAACTTTTCTTGGTAAATCGACGAACTCCGATTGAACGTTTCATTATAATTCTTCAAATATGCATTTAAAACATGTGAGTATGAAATTACAACGATTCAAAATATTGTAAAAAGCTTTAATTTTGCGTTACCTCTTACGTCAAGCAGCAATAACTCTATAGATGGCTTTTTTTTGTTCCGAGTTGACATGGTATAATAATAAGAATTATATATATATATATAACATGTAGAAGATAAGTTTTTAAATCCAAGAATATTGTATTTCCTCAAGCTTCGTAGTGAATTTTGTCAATATTCAATTTTAACATTAAGTTATTAATTTAAATATACTTATTTAGATAAACGCGAATGTTCATTTTCGTAAATTTTCGTAATGAATATTCAGGCTTCGTAATGAATATCCAGGCTATTAACTTTTCCATTTATTTTAACGTATTAACGTTCTTTTGAACTTTAAAAAAAAAAAAGTTTAACTTTTGGATCATTCTTGTCTTTAATTATAATAATAGTTACTTAATTATACTAAATATCAATATTTCCAAAACTATTGTATACCATGATTATTTTATTTATGTCAAATTATATATATATATAAATCTTTGTTTAAAGTGACTGAATGGTTTGAAATTTTTTAAATTTCTCTAAAAACATATTCCTAGTGAAAGTATAAATAAATAAAAAGCAATAACAAAACGGAAAAATGATCTGAAGTGATGGAAATTGTTCAGTCTTTAGATTCAATTTTGATATTTTTCCTTGTCTTCATGCTATGACCCCCGGCCGACACAACATCGGTTTCTATATGATCTCTCTTAGACGAAGCCAAACTCGATTCAGCTGGGGCGATTTGCAACTTATGATCATTCGTATCCGAAGTAATATTTGAAAGCTCAATCCTTCCATAGAGTTCCTACAATTAAATTTTATACATTAAGATTAAAAAACATTTAAATGATATAATATTAATAATGGTATTATGGGTTTTTGTTTTTACTTTAGTACCTTGCCGAATTGAATAACCATGTCATCCTTTTCCCAAAACTTTTCAACAACATAAGCAGATTTGTCGCTCTTTAAATTATCGATTGTAATCGAAATTTTAAACAACATAGTCTTCCCTACTAAGACCGAAAGAGATTCGGGAATAGCTGCAATATCCTCCTGACCATAGGTAGACACATGTTTCAATTTTTGTTTATATATTTTTAAAACTAAACAGAGGTCAAATGTTATATACTTACTTTTGACTTTTCCAAAGCCAGTTCTTCGGCTTTTTTTCCAATAAATAGTTGAGCAAGACCGTCAAAGAAGAGCAGTTTAATCTTTTGTGAACTTCCATAACCGACATGAAGTATGAGTTTATACCTTTCAAACAGTTTTACATAAATTATAATGTATAAATAGTTCCAAATAACAAATCTTAAGAAACATTTTAACAATTCAAGAGATACTTACTTGTAATCAACATCTATAACATCAACATCACAAACCCCACAACTATAAAGTAGTTCTTTTCCAGATTGAGATTCTAGTGGGTACGGCTGCACCTTCTTATTGCAAACTTTACAGGAAAGATAATACCATTTAGGCAATACTTCAACAGAATAAATTGTGGCGATTGTCACACATGTTCGCGTCTATAATGAATTAACCAAACGTTTGTTTACTTAAACAATTTTTCAAAACAATTCAAATTAGATGATATCAATTAATTTTTTACAAACATTACCTCAAGTGCATAAACGATTTGGTCCATAGTAGACTTCTCGTTAATAATAAAAAACTCCTCATATAATGTCACCTTTGATTTTTGGGGACTTAGTTCATCCTCAAGTTGTACTAAATTTATAGCATCAGTGGACAACCTGTAAAGTTATGATAATAATAAAAACATATAAACGTTTATATAATGTATCGCCGAGTAATATAGAAGGGATATATATATATATATATATATATTTACTTTTTTCGGAACGCTTCCACTTCAGGCATAGCTGGATTTATCATAATATCGGTAGAATTGAACGCATTGGAAATACTATAGTATTCTGAAATTTTGATTTAATTGGCAATGTTAGATTTAATAATCATAAGTTCGAAGATTATAAGAAAGTCAGAAATCACCTTTCCATTCCTTCAAGCATGCAAATCGTACTACACAAACGACAACAGTATCTTGATGTTCTTTTATCTGTGTATCAAAGGCCTTTGCAAGATCACCCCACACAGTACAATTCAACTGGGTTCCACTATATTACGAATGTATGAATTAAGAATACATAATTAGACATTATATTCCAAAATAGTTTTAACTATAAAGGGTATCTATTAAGGAATCATACGTCAAATCTTGCAGATCGAAACTCAATTTGACGTTATCCTTCCCTTTTGTTTTGACGTTGTCAAGATTTCCTACACCAACGATCTGACCGATAACATCTACCAAAAATACATATGAATTAATATTTTCCTTTAAATAAAATATTAAATATGAATTTAACAACTCACCGAACAATACATTCTTGTCTAATTCTCCAGCCAATATAGAAGGAAAATTCTTAAAATATTTTTCTGGTACACGAACTGGAAATTCATCACATGGTTTCACTATGGTGGTTCTATAAAAGACGATTTTAAATCCCAAATAGCTTGTCTTATAACTACTATCATAATCTACTAAGTTGAATGTGTCAACTATCTTAGACTCGCCGACAACAAGTTAATTCTGAAATCTGCTGACCAAACCATCTTCAATAGATGCATGTATCCTTGTACCCTATATATAAGGTTTATAAGTTAGAAAGCTATTATCGAGATCTACTTAAATATGATATAGATACTAATTAAACTCTACATATAAATTATCTTATTAAATCTTACATCACTGTCAACGAAGACCATCTGTAGAGACTTGAAAGACTTCCAAAGTCTTATGATACGGACTCTAATTTTGTAATGATCGAGCGCAGGGTTGAGATCGTCTAGCTGAACAAAGGGACGAACATTCATCTTTTTAGAAGACATATTGAGTTGTGCATAAGACTTTTTTAACACATTAGCGTATCAATATATGTAGAGATGTTTTACAACCGACTTAATTTTTTAATAGAATATTTACTTTATTTTTTTAAAAGACGATAATGAAAAATAATGTAAATATATCATATACGAATATTTTAAATATGTTTACTAAAGTAAAAAGTAAATTTACATATTTATACTTCCATAATTTCAATGAAATATATAAAGTACTTATAAATTACTATATGTTGACATTCCAAATAAATATTTTTTTGTATATTATAATAACTGACTCTATTTACAATCATTTTGCAAATCACTACACAAAAAAACGTCTATAGGTCCGAATCATACGTTAAATTAGTTTGGACTGTATTTTAAAATAATTTATAAATTGAAATAATGTTATTCAAATTTAATATAACTCAGTATCTTTTAAAATCAAACATTAACCAAATATGTTTATCATTAGAAGAATTAAATACTCATAAAGGAATTTGATGCTTCTCAAAAGAATCCTCAACAGCAAGATGAATATAGGAGTCAAGTGCATCACTGTATTTTGGATGAGAAATAATTTTAATCAGTACTGCCCATATAAATTAACCATTAGACAAAAAAAGTTAATATTGTTAATTACCTTAAGTCCACAACGAAACGATAGTCCGTATCATCCAGAATTTTTATTCTGGTCACCCCATGATCAATGAGATTGTACCTAAATGTAAGTTTAGTTATAAACATATATATATATATATATATATATATATATATATTTATATCCACATATTAATATATTTAATAAAAAATGGTCCGTAATAAGATATTGATTTACATGTATTTAACTGTGAACTTCTCTATAACTATGAACTTCTCTATAACATAAATTTGATTCTCCGCCATATTAAAAGACAGAACACCACAAGATGATGCCGGGATGGTAGCATGTCCGAAGGAAATAACATAATAAAAATTTTTGATTTCTGTAGTATCTACTAAATAAAATAATTTAATATCGAATTAAAATCCAAATCCAAGATCACAATGTTTTAACGTATCATAAATTAATATTAATTTTTATAAAACCATACAATTTGAAAACGAAAATTAAATTTCCATATCAGTAAAGGCATCTAACATCTGCGTGACTTGAGGACATAGAGGATTGATCATGACACTCGTACAATTGTATGGTTTCCATCCATGTATCTAGATTTAGAAAATTTAATAATTAAATAATGATTTTAAAAATAAATTCATTATAATAGTAACAACAAGAATTTATTCGAAATTTTATTACTCTCAAGCTTGGCAAAGCGTATCACGCATATGATATCACTGACCCGATGTATCCAATGATCATAGAATGTGTTCGCGTAGTCCTTTGGCAAATGACAGGATAAACGATAACCCCTACAATTGTATTTCTTTGAGTATTTTTAAAATTAATGTGAATTAAAAACGTAAATCTTATAACATTAGAACAACTTACTCAATATTTTCTAGAACAACAAACAACTCATTCCATTCTTTGTATGGTGGGCCTTGTTCAAAGCTATTTCCGACACTAAACACTCTTCCGATAAGGTCTGCAAATATTTCTCAATAGTTAAAGTAATCAACCACTTCAAACTTATCTTACAATAAAACAATATATTGCTTCCCTTACCTACACAATAAGCGGAATATAAATATCCACTTTTAATATCATTGAATGATACGAAAGAGTAAAATTGATTTGAAGACAAAGGAGGAATTTTCTTAAACCATGTCACGTCTCTCCAATGTATTCTAAAGCGATGATCAGTTGCCCTAAAAGCGCCATCAAAATTGCTTAATGAGAAACTTGATAACATTATTCATTCACCTTCTTCCAAATCGTTTATAAAGATGTCACGATAAGGAGAACCCATCAATACATGAATTTTTGTACGGTATGTTAACGTTATACATAAGTACGTAAAGATTAAAATAAATTTGAATGAACATTATATAATTTAAATTATACCTTCTAATCAACTACATTCAAGTCTGTTGATATGAAAAGAGGATGACGGCACTCAAACTTCCTCAGTATTTTTACGTTGATTTTCCACTCTTGAAAGAAAGGGTTTAGGTCGTCCACATCGAAATAATAGTCTCTCTTCCCGATCCTATTTTTTATATCATTGGATAGAATTTTAGCCATTTTTTTCTTTGAAAGACCTAGACTTAAACGAAACTTACGATTCTGACTTTTAAAGGTATTTATATATACATAATACATAATATATGTTTTTGAGAAAATTTACATTTTAAGGTATTTTCAAACTTCAAATATTTATTTATTAGCAAAACTTAAATGGTAATTGTCAAGTACAAATATATTATATATATTTCCAGAACTTTTAATAATTTCCATAAACATTTAGGGATAATCGAATAATTAAGTAGTGTTTTTTCTTTTTCTGAATTCGATTTAAAACGTTTTTTTAAAAAAGATTATATTTCATTTTAAAATTTTATATTATATTCATAACTAATTTTGTAATTACCATATTTAGTTAGTTTGTATATATTTGTGCTATAATATAAATAAATATTTAAATCATACTATAATAAAATTCATGATGATTAGTTATTTAGTATAGTTTCGGAAATTATTAATTTTTATTTCAAACAATCTTAATATTAATCAATCTATTAATAATAATATCTGTGAGAATTTCTTTAAAAATAAAAATCATGTAAGATAATCACCAAATTTATAATATATTCAAATATAAATATATAAAATTAAAATCCAAGATCAATATCATAACGATTTAAAATTTAGCAAATTACACTTTAAAATCTTATAATTCAGTTCTCCATTTCGGCAAAGGAATCAAACATCTGCGTGACTTGAGGACACTTAGGATTGATCATGACCATTGTACAATTATCCACAGTTGTTGCCATCCATGTATCTACAATAACAGTATCTAATTAATTAACATATTTAATAATCTAAGCGATAATGTTTTTTGAAACGTGAACGAATAATACGAACCTTTTTGAGTCTCAAGTTTGGCAAAACGTAACACACATATGATATCACAAACACAATGAATCCAATCATTGAAAAAGGCGTTCGCGTAGTCTTTTGATAAACGACATGACAATCGATCACCCCTAAAATTTTGCATCTTTTAGAATTAAAACATTAATAAGTATGATAATATTTAAATTTAAAATTTTAAAAATAGAATGACTTACTCAATATTTTCCAAAACAACAAACAACTCATTCCAATCTTGATATGGTGGACCTTCTTCAAAATGATTTCCAACAGTGTACACTCTTCCAATAATGTCTCATTATAGATTTTTCATTAGAAGATAAATTATTAGAAATAATGAAATTATAAGGGGTTTAGGTCGTCAACATCGTAAAAATAGTCTCTCTTCCGGTATCTTTTTTTGATAGCATTGGATAGAAGGTTTGCCATGTTCTCAAAAGGCGAAACCTACGATCCTGACTTCTAAATTATATAAACGTAAATATATATAATATAATATAGTTAATTTTTGGAATTTTTTCATTTTACGATATCGTCAAAACTCCAAATTTCTTTATCATTGGATAAACTTAAATGGTATATATACATTTTCACTTATCACGGAATATATTATTATTATTAGATTACCTATTTCTTTCTAGAAAAACACTGAAACGACCTGACCCGTTTTTTTTAATAATAAATAATAATAAATAATAATAATAATAATAATAATAATAATAATAAACTACAACTAGTGGTCCAATACCCACTAGTCACCTAACCACAATCACAACCACCAGCAGAATAACCAATACCAATAAATAACCAATAATAAACCAATATCATGATCATAACAATATCCAAATACCAAACAACAAGAAAACATAGAACCGGCAACCTAGCAATGTTTCTAATGACCCAACTCTAGCAACGTAACAATGCCAGACAACATCCAATCGAGTCCCTAGAACATCTTCCTCTTCATTGCCTTGATTCCACGATCACAATTTGCCTTTTCCTGCACCACAAACACAAGTTGAGATGCATGAGTATTTGATAAATACTCAGTGAGGCAATCATCCCATCTATTGGGCTATACACACAAGCAACAATGAATCCAATGTTCCAAACAATCAACAAACAAAACACACACACCAGGAAAACGAACCTCGTCTCACTGGAAGGGAGGTGTCGACCGACACTACCCGACAGTTTCGATCGATGCCCATTTTGCTGGTGTCGACCGACACCAAGTGGTGTCGATAGACACTCCACCTGCAACTGTGATCCGCACGAAGCCGAGAGTCGAATCTGGTTCCTAATCTCCTCCAAATCATCCAATACTCAAAACCCATGCCGGAAACATCATTAGGAACCTCTATAATCCAATCCCCAGCAAGAAAACACACAAAACAACAACAAACAAGCAAGAACAAGGAAATCAAGGGTTTAGATTAGCCATGGTCATGCACTCACCTCTTTGCAGGAAGATTCGGACCAAAAGCAAAAATCCAACCCTCCTAGCAAGCCTCTAGATCCTTCCTAGCTCCAAATCTCTCAAGAACAGCCAAGAAATCTCACAAATCTCTCTCTAAAACCTCAAGAACAGTTTCTGTCCTTTCTCTCCGTATTTTTCTTAAAAACCACAAAGCGGCAGACAAAATAAAACTCCAAAACCCTGCTGGTCAACAATTCCCTTATATAACTCGGTCCAATGGTTTTTCATAAACCAAACCGGTTCAAATCGATAATTAAATCGATCTGGTCGAATCAGAATAAGTGGTGTCGACCGACACCACCATGACTGTCGATTGACACCCACCCCCAAAACGCTAAGTTTGGTTCGCGGACGTTACAATTCTCCCCCACCAAAATAGATTCGTCCTCGAATCTCGAACAACACTCAGCCAAGGACTCATGTGCTACCGACTCCACGGCCCGCACTCCTCCGACCGACATACGAAAGGTCACCTCCAGGTGATAGACTCACGCTCCAGGCGTTATTTGCTCTCGACTTTTGGACTTTCCTTTACTCACAGGCCTAAACCTTGAGTTTTTTTTGGCTCATTATCAGAACTAAGTCTGCATGCCATAATGTTGGATCCTCATCGGGCCTAAACCCGCTTGCCATAATGTATAAGGAGAAATCCAATATTCGTCTCTCGGGTCATCACCCTACAGTGCGCCTTCGGATCATCATCCCAAGTAGATATACCAACCACACTCCCAAGCCACAAAGTCTTGGAATATGGCGGTACTAGGAGAACCAAAGTCCCCCAAGAGTCGCGAGCAAACAATTCTGGACACGTCTGAGTCCTATCCCTAACCAGGTTCCCTTCCCGTGGCTCGCGTAAGACAACACAATGTCCTACCAACCACATATCCCCTCACTGGAATACCTCATGAACACACAAGGATCATCTCACTTCCCCACGGGCCGCCACGAAGGCCAAACAAATGTCCTAAACAGGACCACCACAAAGGCCAAACAAATGTCCTAAACAGGACCGCCACAAAGGCCAAACAAATGTCCTAAACAGGACCGCCACCAAGGC
>NC_025687.1:20068984-20070834 GCF_000633955.1 Camelina sativa | reverse complement strand
TCATGCTTCCGCAACTGCCGCGAAGCATAGGCAATCACCTTCCCATGCTGCCTCAACACACACCCCAGACCAACTCTGGATGCATCTGTATAAACCACATAGGATTCTCCCTTCTCAGGCAAAGCCAACACCGGAGCAGTAGTCAACATCTCCTTCAGGCTTGCAAAGCCCTCCTCACACTCTTGTGACCAGACTAAAGGAACATCCTTCCCCGTCAACTTAGTCATAGGACGTGCTATGCCCGCAAAC
Organism: Camelina sativa; assembly: GCF_000633955.1. Classification (NCBI taxonomy): domain Eukaryota; kingdom Viridiplantae; phylum Streptophyta; class Magnoliopsida; order Brassicales; family Brassicaceae; genus Camelina; species Camelina sativa. The sequence goes on along the minus strand of NC_025687.1, from coordinate 20,070,585 downwards.
CCCTGCACAAATCTCCTGTAATACCCTGCCAACCCGAGAAAACTCCTGATCTCTGTGGCATTTTGCGGTCTAGGCCAATCCCTGATAGCCTGAATCTTCTCCGGATCTACAGAAACCCCATCTGCAGACACAATGTGACCGAGAAAAACCCATCTCACACTGCCAGAAACTACACTTGCTCAACTTAGCAAACAACTTCTCCTACCGCAGCTTCTCCAGAACTGCCCTCAAATGCACTGCATGCTCTTTAAGACTCTTAGAATAAACCAGGATGTCGTCGATAAATATTATGACAAACACGTTCAGAAACTCCTGAAACTCGTTGTTCATCAATCTCATAAACGCAGCTAGTGCGTTAGTCAATCCAAACGGCATCGCCACGAACTCATCNAAACATCATTAGGAACCTCTATAATCCAATCCCCAGCAAGAAAACACACAAAACAACAACAAACAAGCAAGAACAAGGAAATCAAGGGTTTAGATTAGCCATGGTCATGCACTCACCTCTTTGCAGGAAGATTCGGACCAAAAGCAAAAATCCAACCCTCCTAGCAAGCCTCTAGATCCTTCCTAGCTCCAAATCTCTCAAGAACAGCCAAGAAATCTCACAAATCTCTCTCTAAAACCTCAAGAACAGTTTCTGTCCTTTCTCTCCGTATTTTTCTTAAAAACCACAAAGCGGCAGACAAAATAAAACTCCAAAACCCTGCTGGTCAACAATTCCCTTATATAACTCGGTCCAATGGTTTTTCATAAACCAAACCGGTTCAAATCGATAATTAAATCGATCTGGTCGAATCAGAATAAGTGGTGTCGACCGACACCACCATGACTGTCGATTGACACCCACCCCCAAAACGCTAAGTTTGGTTCGCGGACGTTACAATTCTCCCCCACCAAAATAGATTCGTCCTCGAATCTCGAACAACACTCAGCCAAGGACTCATGTGCTACCGACTCCACGGCCCGCANCTCCACAGCCCGCACTCCTCCGACCGACATACGAAAGGTCACCTCCAGGTGATAGACTCACGCTCCAGGCGTTATTTGCTCTCGACTTTTGGACTTTCCTTTACTCACAGGCCTAAACCTTGAGTTTTTTTTGGCTCATTATCAGAACTAAGTCTGCATGCCATAATGTTGGATCCTCATCGGGCCTAAACCCGCTTGCCATAATGTATAAGGAGAAATCCAATATTCGTCTCTCGGGTCATCACCCTACAGTGCGCCTTCGGATCATCATCCCAAGTAGATATACCAACCACACTCCCAAGCCACAAAGTCTTGGAATATGGCGGTACTAGGAGAACCAAAGTCCCCCAAGAGTCGCGAGCAAACAATTCTGGACACGTCTGAGTCCTATCCCTAACCAGGTTCCCTTCCCGTGGCTCGCGTAAGACAACACAATGTCCTACCAACCACATATCCCCTCACTGGAATACCTCATGAACACACAAGGATCATCTCACTTCCCCACGGGCCGCCACGAAGGCCAAACAAATGTCCTAAACAGGACCACCACAAAGGCCAAACAAATGTCCTAAACAGGACCGCCACAAAGGCCAAACAAATGTCCTAAACAGGACCGCCACCAAGGC
>NC_025687.1:20019161-20064654 GCF_000633955.1 Camelina sativa | reverse complement strand
ATAAGACGTAAGAATCCCCAATTTTATTCCTCAGCTCTACTAGACTAATAATCAAGTATGCTGACATCAACTCACCACCACCCGGATATCCACAACTCTTGTCCATCCAAGAACCTCTAGTAACTTGCCTCTTAGGGAAACTTCCACAAGATAGCTTATTAGAAAGTTAGCTTTTCGCTTAGCAATTCTCCACAGCAAATCATCCATACGAGCGTAATAAAACAAACAAGTACCATACGTTTCGCACATTCTGATTCACCGCATCAAATGCTTTGCAAGCCGCCAACTCAAACCACTTGCCTTATTACCGACAGCAAGCTTACCAAAACCTTGAATCTAGCAACCTTGTCCATCTCCAATGAACGTAATCCAACATTGTCGCAACGATTAGATTATCCTTCCATGAAGGCTTCTCGTGAACTTATGTATCTAACAAACATGCCTTTCCCAGCTCAAACCTGCTGCAATTCCCCTTCCCGGGACTCCAGCACCACCGGCCTCANATGTCCTACCAACCACATATCCCCTCACTGGAATACCTCATGAACACACAAGGATCATCTCACTTCCCCACGGGCCGCCACNTGGCGCAACAGCCACACATTCATAACCGCTCCGGTCAATAAAACCCTGGTCCATTGGTCAACACATCTAAAACCCGAGATTAAACCACTGTCAATCCCTCGAGGTCTACATTCAATCGGTTTGTTTATACTCACGTCCTAGGTATTGCTTGCTCCCAACTTTCCACCCGTAGGTCGCAACCTTCGGGCNAAATGTCCTAAACAGGACCGCCACCAAGGCAAAACAAATGTCCTAAAATGGACCGCCACAAAANCCGTCTCACTCTTGGACCATAATCCTCAAGATCTTGGTATCAGAGGAACTAATCATCCCCTCAGGAGAACATCATCCCCTCTGCCACTCTCGGAGCCTACAGCCCCTCGAGCTATCGGTATTCTGGGAAAACAATCATCCCTTCAGGAGCAACAATCATTAACGACTATAAACATCTTATGACCAAAAGTACCTCCTGTGGTCCGAGTATAAAATTGCAATGTTACACCTGCCCACTCAACTTCTAACATCCAACTGGATTAACCACCAAACAGCAAAATATCTGCTCCAGAAACATATGTCCCCCTATCCGCCTCTCTGGGCTCAACAACTCTCGCGAAGCATCTCCCCAAGCGATCATCTCGACCCTGGGCTTCACCCGCTGCAACCCCACACCTGAGTTCCCAGCACATCCGGCACACTCACCGGCTGAAACCCTCTCTGGTCCCTCCTGATACGCTTGCGACCCTCTGACATACCTCCTCGTGGAACTCTGGACCACACACTCGCTGGCCTCGAAAACTCGTCCGACCACGGCCACGACAACGCCCACGTCCACGACTAGCAACTCAAACACCTTTAACCGCTGATCTTCCAAGAACAGAGGCTAACAAGCATAGAACAAATCAAAACCACAAAAAGAAACATAACAATAACTCACCGTGGAATCTCATTGAAGGCTCGAAGAGGATGTTCTAGGATTCCATGCCACACACAATTTACTAACTCACATAATCAATCAAGACATGCAATCCCAAACAACACAACAGAAACCTAGTGAACCCAAACCTAGAACCGTAAGGGCTCTGATACCAAACTGAAACGACCTGACCCGTTTTTAAAAAAAATAAAAAATAAATAATAAATAATAATAATAATAATAATAAACTACAACTAGTGGTCCCATACCTACTAGTCACCTAACCACAATCACAACCAACAGCGGAATAACCAATACCAATAAATAACCAATAATAAACCAATATCATAATCATAACATTATCCAAATACCAAACAACAAGAAAACATAGAACCGACAACCTAGCAATGTTTCTAATGACCCAAACCTAGCAACGTAGCAATGAAAGACAACATCCAATCGAGTCCCTAGAACATCTTCCTCTTCATTGCCTTGATTCCACGATCACACTTTACCTTTTCATGCACCACAAACACAAATTGAGATGCATGAGTATTTGATAAATACTCAGTGAGGCAATCCTCCCATCTACTGGCCTATACACACAAGCATCAATGAATCCAATGTTCTAAACAATAAACAAACAAAACACACAAACCAGGAAAACGAACATCGTCTCACTGGAAGGGAGGTGTCGACCGACACATAAACGAACTCGTTTACGTGTTTTAGCATTCCCATGACATCTAGCATAAAATAAAATTCCAACGGAAAACAACAATATAAAAAACATAAATAAAGTCGACATCTTCAAAACAGAATATCATCACATAAAAACGTATTTATCAAGATTAGTTGAATATAAACACTTACCTACACAACGGTTCTTCTCGTCAAGCGTCAAAATTGTCAGTACTTCGCGGATATGTTGGGATCATTATTGGTTTATCCTGGATCAGGATCTGAAATGTATGGTTTGAGTTCCTGAATGATTGTTGACCTTCAATCACTAAAAATCCGGTAATCTCGTACCAGTCTCCTTCCTTGATTTTTCCATAGTATCTTGATACATAAAGATCCGCATATATCTTGGCATCAATCCTATTTCCCTATAATAGAAACACAATTTAGCATTTAATTGTTTTATTTTTGATGTATATCTCATTTGGTATTTGAAAATAATTACGGCAAATTGGGAAGAAAAAGAAAAATTACCCTCTCGTCTACCAAAATCAAACTTTGATAAAAAGGCTGACCTTGAATAAAATGAGGTGGCCATTCTCTTAAAATTTTCACAGCAACTTCCGGGTTACGTAAGGTCGGATTCAGATCTTTTACGTACAGCACCATCCTGTTTGGGAATTTTTTCCTTTTTTTCTGAGTTTTTTAGAAGCAAGAAGAAGTTTGAAAGAGAAGTTCAAATATTACAGTAACTGATCTATAGTTCAAATATTCATAAACTAAAGAAGATAAGGATTATAAGAATCAGATTTCTAGGTTTGTGTGGATTGTATAAAACCTCGTGGTCTACACAGGGAAAGCTGCATGTGTCTCTGTTCGATAAGAATGATCAATGTTTTATTTTTAAAATAAAATACTTTATTTTTTAAAAATTAACTGGACAGTTGAAACTCTAAATTTCAAATTGCATGTCTATCTTTGCATTTATCAACTTGCATGCTAACATTTTTTTATCAACATGCATTGGCCTTTCGTATATTTGTTACGATTTTTGCTGAACTTTATTGGAAACTTCAAAGTCTTTGTCTTTATATTTTTTTCTAAGTATTTAATATGTAGATATTTTTATCAAGATAATGATAAAAGAATAATCTTATGGATAATTTAACCTTCGATATATGTAAAGAAATTTAAACTGTTATCTATTTAAATTAAAAATTAGAATCCATATATCATTTGAATATAAAATATTAAAACCCCATAAAATCCATAGTAAGCAAAAACAAAATAAGAAGTCGCCAGTCTTCTATTTGCGGGTCCTCTTCCTTGGTCTCCTATAATTTAGTTCATAGGTATACATAAAAATTATAAACGAATTTTTACAATGTTTTCATTTTATATATAACATGAACAGAGATGATAATCTTACAATTTCATCATTTTCGACTCATCTGCAATTTGCAGATTGAGTATTATTTCCGTACAAACTGTAGAAGATATACTTCTTATTCCTGTAAAGTTAGAATAGAAATAATACTTTAATATTTGTTCAAAAATACTGAGCAATAAATATCATCAAATTAAATGTATACCTTGGAAAACTTCAATAACACCCCATCGAATAACACAAATTAAGTGATATCCGCGGTAAGATTTATAAGTATTGTAGAAATTTGCAGCCGATCTTTCGAATAACTCACATCTTATTAGGGTTCTACTAAAATGTCAAGAATTAAAACTTTATGCTTCAATATAATTCAAGATCATAATTTTGTATAATATATATATAATAAGAGTATTTTAATTCACCTGAAATCACGTAGATCAAAAGATATTTTGTGGTTAATAGAGTTATCTTCTGCTCTGCTATTTATTGCAAGATTTTCTTCAGAACTTTGCATCTCAACGTTATCTTCATCCTCATCTAAATCTTGGATATATCTATCCTCATTATGATCATCGTTATCACTATTATCTGAATGGTATTTGATCTCATAAACGGTTTCTTCATCAATATCATCATATTCTTCATCCATTACATCATAAGAAACATCATCTTCTTCGTCGCTTCCTTCTTGTATATAATCAGAATCGTCCTGATCTCCAAGATTACTGTCGTCATCAGATTCTTCAAAGACTGTACAATCTGTTTCTGAGTGATCATGGTAAGATGCGTTTTTCTTTTTTTTCTAAACCAAATCGAGTACAATACTTTAACAACATACGAATATTGTCACTTTGTGATGCGTCATCAGATTTCTCATGATTTTCAGACTTATTGATCTCGTCTTTTTTTTTTTGGAATTTCCTCAAATTACAGCTGAATTCCCCAACATTGACAACCTCACCGATGACGTCTGTATAAAAATAAAGTTAGTTCAAATACAAATATTTACTAATAATAATTGACAACCTCACCGATGACGTCTGTATAATATCTAAAAACAACTCCTCACCGACTAAGTAATCTTCACATTGTGTACCATCATTAATGAGTTTTAAATCGACGAAATCATAGAAATCTTCCCCTCCAACAATTGAATTCTCTTTGATTGTGGTATTATACAAAATAACAATTTTGTAACGATGTGTGGTAGCTAAACATGAACCATTCTGCTCAACAACCTTAAAGTCTTCGAAATCGAGCCAATCACCAACGTTGAACTTGGAGACAAAACGATCATAAACATCTCCACGAAAGGAACATTGGACCTTTACACCCTGATAACACATAGTATTAATATTGTCACATAATATGATTTTATATGTCAAAATAATATGCTCAACGCTTGCAAATCAAAACTTTCAGGTATAACTGCATATACGCTTTATTTTTGGAATACATAATGAGCTAATTATTAGAATAAAGTAAATACCTTAATATCAGATAAGACCATCTCCAAACATGGACCTTTTTCTTCCCACAAACACAAAACTTTCACATGTATTTTCCATTCATATTTCGATGAATTCAAACGCGAAACATCATCGAAAAGGTTATACCTAACCATAGTTTTCTGTTTTTTGTTTTCTTTGTTATTTTAGGTTGAATGTCAAAAGAGTCGAATAGACGTATATATACATGTAATTTAATATATAAAAGTTATTTACTTTTTTTTGATAAGTGATATATAAGAATATATGTTTACCATTTTTTAAAAAATATTTTGTATAGATCTCCAGACATAAATATATTTATTACACTTCCATTTAGTTTAGAGATAATAGTAAACTTCTTAATGTTTATCATTACGACTTTTAATGCGTATATATATTTTCCAGTTTTACATTAATCATGATATTAAACTTTATTTTATTCTGTTTTGAATATGGAATACTTCTTAAGTTTATCCACCCTGCTTGACATAACGTAAAATTAATAAATTTTAATATACCATCAAAAAATAATTATTATTACATTTTAATAAATTCAGACTGAAAAAGTTATATATAAACCATTTTCATATACTTAATACGGGTACTTGATTCGTTTACTTCTATCATTCATATATACAATTTCGGTATTTAAATATACATTCTCACGATATATTGAAATTTATATAATGATGCAACAACTTCAGCTTTTGGTCGATTGTATTGCTACTAATGTAACTTCGGTACGCACATTTTCATTGTTAACACGTCTCATCTCATTTACTTTAAGAACGTCATTATAAACACTGTCAATTTTAAAATTAAACTTTATAGGAATATTATTATTTCATAAATTATTCATCCATATAAAAAAAATATCCAGAAAACAGCAATTATAAGATCTCAGAACATTCATCATATTATTCTCTAAAATATGTTCTTCTACTCGCTTCATGCCAGAAAATTTGCTACGACACCAATTATTTTTCCTTCCATATGCAATCTGNCCGCATATATCTTGGCATCAATCCTATTTCCCTATAATAGAAACACAATTTAGCATTTAATTGTTTTATTTTTGATGTATATCTCATTTGGTATTTGAAAATAATTACGGCAAATTGGGAAGAAAAAGAAAAATTACCCTCTCGTCTACCAAAATCAAACTTTGATAAAAAGGCTGACCTTGAATAAAATGAGGTGGCCATTCTCTTAAAATTTTCACAGCAACTTCCGGGTTACGTAAGGTCGGATTCAGATCTTTTACGTACAGCACCATCCTGTTTGGGAATTTTTTCCTTTTTTTCTGAGTTTTTTAGAAGCAAGAAGAAGTTTGAAAGAGAAGTTCAAATATTACAGTAACTGATCTATAGTTCAAATATTCATAAACTAAAGAAGATAAGGATTATAAGAATCAGATTTCTAGGTTTGTGTGGATTGTATAAAACCTNAGAATAGGGTTAGAGTTAAAGATTTACGAATAAACGCTAGTATCATGTTTTTGTAAAAGGTTTAATATCAGGGTGACCTTTAGACACAAATTGTTATCGTGATAATACCAAACTAAGCAATTTTAACAAACGTTATAACATTATTAATGCTGTTTTAACATAAACAACTACCGAGCAATAGCTATAAGACGTCATATTGCTAACCATGCATCTTTCACCTGCTGAATAATTAATCAATCTTAATTATGCTATATCCGTGAAAATAAGATTAAGTAATTTTGAACATTAACATTTAGTTAAATTAAGTTTATACCATAGATTTTGGGATACTATTAGCACCAATAATAGACTTTCTACNAAAAAAAAAAAAAAAAAAAGAAAGTAAATACAAAATATTAGTATGATTTCTGAATCAAAAGTATAATATTAATAATTTTTCTTATAAAATTTAAACAATACATGAGTTTCAGCATACGAACATTGGTGGATTCACCTAAATAAAAACATTCGATAGACTTTGCCACCTCTACCTATTGATTTATATTTAATTATTAGAGCCAGAAACACATGAATAGATGTCAATAAAAATGATAGAATAAATTTCTATTACAATTACCAAACATCTTTCATTAATAGTAGCATCTTCCGAAGTGTTCCTGTAACTATAAACATGAGTCTTTTAATTTAGTAGCATCAAGGTATAAAGGAAATTAGTTTAGGTATACAAAAAAAATATATATACCTAATTTTCTTGTGTGGGCACATAGAACTAAGATCACGACCATCTACTAACTCACCTGAAACATAGGAATTAGTATAATTTGATTAACAAATATTTTAATAATTCAAGAAAATATACCATATTATTCAATTAGTAAAGAAACAATACACAAAGTTTTGGTGATGCTTGAACTTGCGTTCCAAACAAATACTACAGAAAAAGGATATGAATAATTAGAACACAAACACGAATACAAAGATCCATATAAAAGATCATCAAGACTATAATACAAATATAAATTTGAGAACATGAGAGTAATTTAGGGTTTATTCTTTTTTAAAGATTTCGAATTATGGAGAATGGTTAGGGATGTACCTATTTATATTAACGAATAACCTATATTTTTAGGGTTTCAAAGAAGTCGGTATAATTTGGTTGGGTTTTTTATTAAGCCCATTATTATTTCAGGTTTTAGGGTTTTATAACTTATAGAAATCACGTTTTTGACGATTATATAGATTAGATAATTAAGAAAATTAATCTTTTTAATTTTTTTTAATTAATCTAAAGGGTATAAAGGTCCAATTTTGAATCTCATTAATGGCAAATTAGTAATCTTAAGTCTGAGGATGAATGTGGTGCGTTTCAACAACTTAAATAGAGAATAAAAGCTTGTCCGAATTTTTTTAAGGGCAATTTCATTAAGGGTAAACGACGTCAATTTTTGTGAGAATAATTGTGAGCCATTTCGACTTTTTTTTAAGGGCAATTTCATTAAGGGTAAACGACGTCAATTTTTGTGAGAATGGCTGTTAGCCATTTCCACTTCTCCTTTAATATATTAGATGCAGCATTTTATCTGAGTATAGAAATAGAGGTAAAACAGAAAGAATTAAAAGCAGCTTAGATGAGGTGGGTTTGAAACTAGAACTGGAAACAATTCTCATAGCGAGGAACAGTCAACAAGGTGAGCAGCCGATTACGGATAGTTTTGTCAATGAAACGAAGGAGACTGGAGGGTGGAGTAGGAGCTTCACTAATGTGGAGAACTTAGACTTGTAGGAGCCATTCTTATGTTGCCAAAGAGGTCGATCACCCCCAAGGGGTTGCACTGAGAGGCGGAGAGAGTGCAACTCATCCTCGAGTGCAACTCATCCTCGAGTGCAATTTTTGTGAGAATGCAGTCGTCTGCGATGCAGAGTGAGAGCCTCAGCCACTGTACTCTGTTTTGGAATCCCCATATTAATACAACCTCGAGCTCCAAACAAGGAAAATAGTTGCCCAAGAGGGCACCAAACATCAAACCAAAATGAAGTATCAAGCCCGGATTTCACCTCGACTTTATGAAAGGAACTAGCCAAGTTTCGAAACTTCAGAATTTTCTTCCACATCCAGGAGCCACTGACACCCGTATCACGAACAGACCAGAAGGAATCAGCTCGGATGAGGTTGTGACGAACCCATCGGACCCACAGAGATGAACCATTAGAGACGAAACGCCATACAAGTTTCAGAATACTAACTGTATTTGTATCAAACAGACGTTGAAGACCCAAACATCCCTCATTTGTCGACTTACACACGTCAACCCAAGAAACCTAAGCTTTTTTGGAGTTTAAATTCGGGCCTGACCACAAGAAGGCTGAGAATAAGCTATCAATCTCTTTCAAACATTTCTTTGGCAAACAAAAAGCAGAGAGCCAGAAGTTTGTAAGGCTAGAGAGCACAAACTTGATCAACTAAAGACGACCAGCAAAAGACAGGAAACAACCCATCCAGGAGGTTATACGGAGGCGAATGCGTTCAAGGAGAGGCAAATAATCAGCTCTTGTCATTGACCCGGTAAGTAACGGGAGACCCAAATACCGGACATGAAGAGAGCCAACTGCAAAATGAAAATGTTGAAGGATTTCTTGCTGTTGCTGTGGCGTTAAACCAGCCACGAAAAGAGTAGACTTCTCTAGACTGATTTTGAGACCATAGGCAGCCGCAAACTGATCAAACACAGCCAAAGTTTCAGCGACTGAGCGAGCACTCCCATCGGTAAAGACTAAAATGTCATCAGCAAAACAAAGGTGGGTAAGACCGAGGGCCTTACACCGAGGGTGATAGCCAAAGAGACGATCGACTGTGGCTTTGTCAAGCATGAGAGACAAGACATTCATGCAAATTAAATAACAAAAAGATAAGGAGACAGAGAGCAACTCTGACGCAACCCCCTGTTGCTTTGAAAATAACCGGCTAACTCCCCATTAACCTGAACTGAGAATGAAGCAGACCCAATGCAAATCTCGATCCAATGGATAAAAGCAGTAGGAAGATTGATGGCCTTGAGGATGTTGAGCAAAAAAGGCCACTGAACTGAGTCGAATGCCTTGGAAATATCAATCTTCATCATACAACGAGAGGAGATAGATTCTTGATGATAATCCTTTACCATTTCCGAAGCTAACAGCAAGTTCTCCATCATAAGTTGATCTTTAATAAAAGCAGACTGGTTAGGAGCAATAAAGTATGGTAGAATAACCTTCAAATGATTTGCAATGATCTTTGAAACAACCTTGTAAAGCACGTTACAGCAAGATATAGGGCGATAGTCTTTCATTTCCTTTGAATCCGCCTTCTTACGAATGAGAGCTAATATTGTCGAATTAACCCCTTTAGGGAGGAACTCCTTGAGGAAAAGGGATTGAACAACAACTGTAAAATCATTTCCCAAGATTGGCCAAGTTTGCTTGAAAAATTTGATAGTGTATCCGTCTGGACCAGGAGCCTTACACCCTACCATTTTAGACAGAGTGGTGCGGATTTCCTCCGCTGAAATCAACCACAACAATGTTATCGGTATCAGAACAACGAAGTGGAACCAACTGCTCCAGCTGAGCAACACTAAGACCAACAAAATCAGACAGTGTATACGTGAGAGAATCCTCAAAAAATTTCACCGCCTCCTGTTTAATCTCAGTTTGAGATTTAGCAACCGTACCATCAGAGCAAGTTATCTTCCTTATTGTATTTAAAGTAGGCCTGGGCATTCGGGTTTGGGTTTTCGGGTTTACACCTATAGTACCCGATCGGGTTTTATATACTATCGGGTCGGGTTTGGATCGGGTTCCTTCGGGTTCGGGTTTTGTTCGGGTATACCCAAAACCCGAAGAACCCGATTGGATTGTCCAAAACCCGATTAAAACCCAATTAAGTTTAAACACCTAATGTGAATGACAAACACTTAACCTGAAATTTAAGCACTTAAATGCAATGTCAAATGTTCAAAGCAAAAGAAAAAAGAAATTCAAGTCTTCCAAAACATTCTACAAACAATTGAGAAGAAATTCAACTTGAAATCTTCCAAAACAGCTTCTTTCATTCTTTGGTTGGTTCACTTCTCTTTTGCATCTTCCCTTTGGCATGTGAATAACTTAAGGTCCTTCTGAATCAGTTTCTGCTTCTAAAAAAACAATTACAAGCATTGAGAGATAAGTTTATATTAACACCAAAAACTTTTAGATAGTAAGCACTAAGCAAGATAAGAAACAAACCTCTTTCAAGCTCATCCTCAAACTCAAAGTCAGCAAGAATTTGTGCATTTGTAAGCACAATATCTTCAAACTTAAGGTCTTGCTTGAGCCACTATTCTGTACACATCAAAATCTCCACCATATAGTGTGTGAGACAACTTCTATATGAGTTTATTATCCTTCCACTAGTGTTATGGGTTTATTATCCTTCCACTAGTGCTAAAAGCACTTTCAGAAGCAACTGAAGACACCTGCATAACAAATAAATCCCTAGCCATCTGAGATAAAATAGGATACTTGCCATTGTTGGCTTTCCACCAAGAGAGTACATCATACTCAATTCTCATCATCAATTCAGGATTCTCAACTTCTTCCTTGAGATAAGTATCCAATTCATTTGTGTTTCTAACTCCAATCTTTCTAAGCAATGTATTATACTTATGGTCCATTGGGTTGTATCCATCAAATTCATCCTCCATGGAGTCAAATACTCAGTCTGTTTGTCTATCTTGAGTTTTCTGAGTTGAAGACTGAGAACGTGAAAGTTCCTCATTTGCTCATGCATCGTATCTTGTAGTACATTCTTTATACATATCACGGATAATGCTCAAAACTGAATCATACAACGCCGTAGCTGTTACACTCTTTTCCCCATATAGCTCCTCAAAACACAAATTTGTATATTGCATCTTCTTTCTTGGATCAAAAACACTAACAATTACCAACATCTTGTTGATGTTCTGCAGGCCATCCCAGTACTTGTCGGATTTGTCAAATATCTTTTGTGCATTTACTTTCACGTCATTATCAACACTATGACAAAGCAACTGAAGCTTGGCTGCTATGTTAACTATCTTACCATAACACTTGTATGCATTCATAATCGTAGATGCAGATACAACGAATGTCGCATGATAGAAAACTTGGAGCAACTTCACTAACCTTTCAACCTTACGCCAATCATCTCTCTGAGGAGGTCCAATCTTTTTCACTCCATTCTCAGTCTCTAAGAAATGATCATAATACAGCTTATCTTCAAACTCCATCCTATCAAATGCTCCTTTGAACTTTAACGCCCTATTCAACATCAAAAATGTCGAATTCCATCTGGTGCAGACATCTAGTGGCAAACTTCCTTTTGAAAACCTACCAGAATCTACTCTCAACTGAAATGACTTCCTCCTATTTGGTCCTGATCTAACATATGAGATTCCATTGCGGATTGTAGTCACACTTGAATCAATTTCAGTCAGTCCATCCTTCACTATCAAGTTAATGATATGTCCAACGCATCTCATATGCATAAATCTCCACCCAAAACCAGAGAATCCACCCGAATTGATTAAGAGAACTAGTATTAGCAGTTGCATTATCCACAGTCACAGTAAACACCTTTTCAATCCTCCATTCAGCAAGACATTTAAAAGTGTATTGGCGATTGATTTACCTCTGTGATCTTCAACATGCTTGAATCCTATAAGTAGCTTTTTAAACGCCTATTCTTATCAATGTAGTGGGCAGTTATAACCATATAACTTGAACCTGTGAATAGAAAAAAAAACATTGATAAGAATCTTTACTAATTTAGCAAAAACATTAATCAGAATAACTGCAATATGATTTAAAAAAACAGTACCAGTTACTGATGAAACCCATATATTTAAAAAACCTTGCATATTTTTAGATGATTCCACAAGGTTTTTGTCCCTGATTTTGTTGGACAGCTGAATTCCTTTCCACAATAGTTGCAGTTACATTTGTCACGATTGTCCTTCAATCTTGTGAAATGTTGCCATACATTTGATCTTGGGTTGAGAGTCTTTTGGGTCTTAGACTCAGGCTGCTCAGACTCTGATCCGCTATTACGAGTCTGATTCTTTTTGCTCTTTCGATTAGACTCGGGTGTTAGAAACTCTTCTTCGTCGTGTATATCTCTCTCGTCATCATCAAAATTTGGAGATGATGAATCCATCTGCAAATCATAAGTAACACTTTAAGAACTAATTTGTATTGCTTTTTCAAACTAAAACAAAACTCAGACCTAAACAAACTAAAATATAAATTAGAACCAATTTAGCAACTATAACCAAACAGATAGCTAAACAAACAGAGACGTAAACAAACTTCTAGGAATCCGTAACAGAGAGCTAAACCATCAGAGAGTTAAACAAACTTCTAGGAAACAGAGAGCTAAACAATTAAAAGTACACTAATGCATCATCATTATCAGTCAAGGAATCCGTGGAAAGGTTGGAAAAGAAACATTAAGAGGTCGATAGAATAGAAAAAGGTGAAACAAAAAATAAGAATAGAGCTTGACCATAATAGCCGTTGTGAATGTGTATATTCATTTCTCAACAACATAATGCAGCTAAAAAAAGGTGACAAACAATAGACAAAGAGAGAAGAGGGCTACGAAATGCTCAACAGGTGAAACAAAAATAAGAAATGAATGACCCATGATATCAATAGGACTTGGTTAGATGCAAAGAAGGTTAAAAATCATGGCAAAAAGAAAGATAAGACCGTTGTGATTAGCATAAGTCATAGTATCTCTGAACAACCCACTTAGAAAACTTCAGCTCCATGTTAGATCTCCCTCAGCTTATAACTACAATTTCTATTTGATTTACTCAGACATTCACACACAAAAATAGACCACAATTATACCAATCAAGAACAATCCGATAACACCCGTACAAAGCTGAAACTCACAGTAAAATCTATGAAAATCGTTTCAGCTAAACTTTGCAACCATTTGTATAGATAACAACAACACAACCGAGAACAGATTCAGTTTTACAATTAAGATACGAAGAGCTACAAAAACAAAATACCAATTTTGAAGATGAAGAGAAAGAAGACAAACCTTTGATTTCCTCCGTGAAGTTTCAGAAGGAGGAGAAGATGCGACAACGTGATTTGGTGTATCCAGTTTGACAATTTGGGGATAAAAACTGATTATATATTTTTTTTAAGATAGGAAACCGAACAGTCTGCAATAAAAGAGAAAAGAGTAAAGTAAAGATTAGGGATTTAGGATTTAGAATATATATGTATATATGTTCGAATATGTATGTATATATATCCAGGTTAATCGGGTTTTACTTTGGGTTTCGGGTAATACCCAAACCCGATCGGGTATCCGAACTTTAGATACATTACACCCGATCAGCTTTTACATACTTCCCAAACCCGAACCGAACCCCTTACTTCGGGTCGGGTTCAGGTTCGGGTTTCGGGTTCGGTTAATATGCCCAGGGCTAATTTAAAGTCTGTCGAGACTTAACAGTAGAGTGAAAATATATGTTATTTTTGTCACCAACTAACATCCAATGAAGCTTGGATCGTTGATGTAGAAAATTCTCCTCAAGATCAGAGACATGATCCCACCGTTGGAAAGCCTCAGCTTCAGCCGCTAGAGATACCGAAGTTGGGTTGGAGAGAGTGGCAATTTGACAATCACAAAGAACCTTATGAGCCTCCTCCACTTGCTCAATGAGCCTACTGAGCTTCTGCCGACCCAAAGAACGCAAGAGAGGTTTGAGAGCCTTAAGCTTTTTAGTAAAACGAAACATTGCAGAGGTGGAATGGTAAAGACTGTCAGTAGTATCCCAAAAGGATTGCACGGTGGACTGAAAGTCCGGGAAAGACAGAAGAACATTAGAGAACTTAAATGGCCCTCTCGGTTTCATGATTTGAGTTCCCACAGTAAACCTACAACGAAGGTGATCAGAAACCCCACCCGAGTCAAAAACACCATAAGAATCAGCAAAACTGCGACTCCAAGCCTCACTGACCAAAACTTTATCCAACTTTTTACAAACAGAACCAACATCCCGCTTGTTACCCCATGTAAACAGAGGACCATGATAATTAATGTTCGGTAAAGCACAAAGCCTAACCACATCTTGAAAATCCCTCATACCACTCGTGACAGTAGGGGGTCTTCAAAATTAGAATGCTCCTCAATCAAGAGTTTCATTAAAATCACCGACAACTAACCAAGGTTTATTGGCAAACAATGGAGAGTCATAGTGACACTTAGATCAGACCACAGCTCCTTTCTTTCGTCACCATGGTTCGACGCATAGACAAAAGAAACAAAAACTCTAGAGTATCCCTCGACATGAGAATATAACAAGTAACGACCTGTCCACTCTTAAAAACTGAAGTAACTCGCACATCCTCCTTCCAGACCACCCAAAGTCTCCCAAGACGATTGAATTCATAATTTGTGATAGAAAACCATCCCCGAAACACTGAAGAAATGATTCGAGAGGCCTTATTTTCCTGGACACGTGTTTCCAGTAAGCATCCAAACTGTAAGGATTCAACTTGCACCCAATCACGAACAACAAAATGTTTTTTAGATTTGTTGAAACCTCGCATGTTCCAGAAAAAAACCTGACATTAATGAGATGCCAGGGGGACCACCCCTAGTCTGCTGAGAAAGAGACTCCGAAGATGACTTTGTTGAGAGCTTTGACTAACGTAGGAGAGAGGCGCGGACAGTGACACCCTATGAACCCTGTTTCACACTAACTCTGCTATCCTTCACAGTCTCAACAATGGGAACCGACAAAGAAGTGGAGTTAGGAATCTCCTCAGACT
Source organism: Camelina sativa (assembly GCF_000633955.1). Classification (NCBI taxonomy): domain Eukaryota; kingdom Viridiplantae; phylum Streptophyta; class Magnoliopsida; order Brassicales; family Brassicaceae; genus Camelina; species Camelina sativa. Next base: position 20,049,318 of record NC_025687.1, on the reverse strand, counting down.
CTGCAGATTCTTATGAGCCCTCCCCTGCATCACCGAGAACAGAGAACCGAGACGCCAACATGGTATCATGACCAACCGCAGGCGGAAGAACAACTTTCTCAGCGCTCTTACAACCTTTCCCAGGAGAGACAACAGACCAACCAGTTTGATCTTCGTTGACCTTTTGAGAGGAGACGCCAACTGTAGCTCAAAGAGCGGAACTAGGACCCGCAGGGTTAACAGTAGACTGTTGAGCCAAAACAATGGGAGGAGAAACAGCAGACTTTTGGGCCACCGTGTGAGCAAAAATCTCACCCTCCTCCACATCAGTAACTAATGTTTGTTTCTGAGACATGGGAGCTGTCACACAACCCTCAATTAAATGCCCCCACTTTTGACAACAAGAACAACAGGGTGGGAGCCACAGATACTGAAACTCAATAGTGACATCCTCCTTTGTATTCAACTGAAAACGAAACGAACTTGGCAAGGAGTTCGTTAAGTTGACCTCCACAAAAACCTTGGCCTCATCAAACTTGCTACAGTATAGGATTACCAATTAGGCTAGTCAAGAAACCAAGACCCTCCCAGGAAAACAGAGAATGAGGAACATTCTTTAAAGTTACCCACAGGGGCATTGATGTTATCACCGGCTGAGCGTCTTCTGGGTGAGGAGACCACTTAGTCAACATCATCGGAACACCCGCAATATTACACATTCCACGCCATAAAACACGTAGCCACATAGCCTCATCCCAAATACGAAAATGAACCGAAGTAGCAGAGTTCTCATAGACATCAATAAAAAGAGCCTTGTTACCAAGCGGCCAAATCTTGTTAACAATGACATGAATCTTAGCAACATGAGGAGCCGTTGAGGCAAACCGACCAACCAAAAAATCATCCAGAGAGGCACAAAGTCCTGAAGCACCGCATCAGGAACCGCGATCGTTGGAACCCCATCGACCAAACTAATATCAAAATCGTGTTTCTTAAGCAAAGGACGCTTAGTCACCACAGCAGCATAGGATTGTTGTTTATTATGAGTGGAAGAACCATCTCCCAGAGAGGAAGCCGATGCACCTGGCTCCGACATGGAGTCACACTGGCGGCGGCCATCAAGCGAACCCTAACGTGAGAGGAACAGAGCAAAACCTAGAATCGCCCTTATGATCGCACTTTCCTAAAATAACTTTTATATAGTTAAATTTTGTCCGTTTATCGTAGTTTAGACATCTGTTGGGTGAAAATCTCTTCTGTGACTATAACTCTTGAAAATCTCTTCTATGCTTTTCTAATCGCCCATGATTCCGTTGTGTTTAAGGGTGTTTCAAAGTGGATTCTATGTTAGTGATCTAATTTGATTGGCGACTTTTCGGGTACTAAAATCAAGTGTTTTATGCCCCACACAAAATATGAACAAGTTCTTTTTTTTTTCAACCAAACATTAAATAAATTGAAAAAAAAAACTCCATGATTGGTCGTCCAAACAGGAGGGCAAATGTTTACAAAAGAAAATTCAGAAAGTAAAGATCTTGAAGATCGGGCAAGACATTCTACCCTAACATTGGACTCTCGGGAAATCCTGGACAGGGTGAAGGAAGGGAAGAGTGTTATGAGCGAAGCTAAATCCTCCAGTAGATTCGAAATGTGGGTCAATCATCGGGCTTCTGCACCATCGCAACTAACTCCGCACAATCCGTCTTGTACGCATGACAATCAATCCCAGCCGCCAACAGTGACTCCATAGCGCAGATCAAAGCTTGTAACTCCGCGTGTAAGGGTGTAGGGCCGCGTCTATGGCTCCGTGCTCCCAGTAGAAAAGTCGAATCGTCACCATTGTAATACCACTAACCCAGACCCTGAAGAGGGTCCGAGCCTTTCCATGAACCATCCACCTGACAGCAGGGAGAGGAATCCCTGTCCTCCAAGAGTGGCGGAGGAAGCAGATATCTCCCCGATAAAGATTTTACCTCCTCCCATAATAATTTCTCATTAGTCGCCTGATTTAGAATATCCATTGGCTCGGTCTCTGTTTCCTGAAAAACTTTTTTATTCCTATCTTTCCAAATTGACCATACAATCCAGGGGAGAAGGAAAGCTATATCTGTTGCCTCCGATTAGGATGACGTCCGCCAGAAAATAAAATCTAAATTCGCATAGGTTGAGGCATATGGAAAGCCATTAGGTTGTAATGATATTGGCGACAACTCCCATACACTTCTCGAACGAGGACACTCAAAGAGAGTGTGATTTATGGTCTCTGTCGCAGAAGCACACCGTTTACACAGAATATCACATTGGACACCCCTATGTGCAAGCCGTTCCATCATAGGAAGAGAACCAAGGACAATCTGCTTAAAGAAATATTGAACCTTCGCGGGAACCTAAGCCCGAAGAGCCATACACGTCGGCCCGTAATTAACGTCCGCTATCAACTCCCGGGCTAACCGCTAGCTTGATCTCACCGAATACTTCCCCGATTTAGTAAAATGCCATAATAACCGATCCGGTTTTTGAGTTTTACTGATCGCCAAACTCTGAATTAGCTGTATATCCTCCAGATCCATGAACTCTTCAGGAATAGGTAGATGCCAGTCATTCGTAATTGGATTAATTAAATGATCAACCATCAAATTCGGGTGCAGTAATCTCTCCCGACCATTAGCTGGTCTTGGTCGAATATTCGGTAACCACGGATTTCGCCAAACTGAAATAGAACAGCCTGAGCCTACCGCTCATCTCGCTCCTTGTGTCACCAAGTCCTTCGTTGAGTAAATACTCCTCCATGCAAAGGAAGGATTATTCGGCTTTTTAGCCATAAGAGGATGTATATTCCTAAAATATCGGTCTCTCATCACCCGAGCCATTAAGGAAGTCGGATAATGAATTAACCGCCAATAATGTTTAGCCAACATGGCATCATTAAATTGTTCCATAGCTCGGAAACCAAGACCCCCTTCGCACTTATCTTTACATAGTTTATCCCAAACTACTCAATGCATACCTCGAACCTTATCATTAGACTTCTACCAAAATGTGGAAATAGCACTCTTTAATTTAGACGTCAATTCCTGCGACAGTTTATAACACGACATAACATAGGTAGAGAGTATTAACAAGATCTATTTAAGGTAAAATAGTAAATTTTAAAGCTACTTTGACTGAGAAGAGTTCACAAAATAAAGCTGGTAAATATAAAATATATGTTGAAAAGCTATCAAGCGAAGATTGATAACATTTCAACATTGATGACACATTATCATATATGTCGAAAAACCGTTTATTTGATTTTAAAAATTAAGTAGCAAATTAAATATCACGCCAAAAATAACTGAATAACTAGATAATACTCAATAACTTAAATTTTATTATGATATTTTTTAATTGTACAAGTAACAAAATATGTAAACATAAAATTTATAAATTCTCAGTTTATAACCTTAATATTTTTTTGTTAAAATATAACCTTAATATTGATGATGCATTCTATAGAAATCTTGGAAATGATGTACTGTTGTTTCTCAAAATTTAAAAACTATTATCCGGCCAAAATAACTGACTAACAGAACTAAATAACATAGTAAAATACTAAAATATACTAACCTAAAATTTATAAATTCTCATTTCATTGCCTAAAACACATAATTAATTATTCAGTCGGTTGACTACAAAGTTTTAATTTGATTTTGTTGATAAAATTAATATAAGAGTACTGGTGACATGAACTCTCGAACCAACATTTCACTGAATTCAAAAATAAAATAAAGCTGAACAATCATCTTTCTTGTTCTCATCCAAGACTCATATTTTTATTTTCTCTCTTAACTTAAAGTTTTCAACATCGCCGTGGAAATTTTTACAAACTAGTTTGTGAAGCGCTACGTCCAACCCTTGTAGTCGGCCAACCAAGGCTTTCGGAACAAATCCAATCACTTTGGTTGTCCAACCGCGAGTGCCCGACCTCTTGAACACGGCCTAAGGCTTTGCAACCCGTACCGCGAGCGAGAGTTGTGTTAAATCCGGACAAGACTTAATATCACTTGGAAATAACCATTTAGCTTTTGGAAAATTCGAGTCTTACATATATATAGTATACACGCAAATCGTTACCAAAACGTTTATATAGCTTTCAGATCCTTTTTGAAAACCATACATAGTATACATAGTAAGAATTTACAAAAGCTGTAAAATCTACATTGATTCATCTAGGTCACGTTGCTTACTACAGAAATCTTTCGGCTAAGGATTCCTGGAAAAATGGAGTAGAATCATAAGTAATCTAGCATTACTTAGCGAGGCCGATATCTAAGGAATCCTAGCCCGGATACCTAAGGAAATTCTACCCATCAAGCAAGCAGCAATACGAACCCAACAACAAGCAATACAAACTCACTCAACATGCAATGACACGATGCAACAAGCATAACGAATGCAATGCATGAAGACTCGAATTAAATATGCAGCGGAAATATTAAATATGCATGTTTCTATCCTAAGTAAGGCCATCTACGAATCCATGATATCCCAAGGCAATGTCTCCCACCACTAGACACAAAGTCTAAAGGATACATTCCTTCATACTACATCGTCATGTAGTGTCTGTCCGGGCATGACCCGCTCCGAACCTTCGTAAGCCATAACGTTATGGAGTTACACGCAACGCACAGCAGACGGCGGGATCCTCATGATTCGCCTAATGCAACTACCTAAATGATACTAAGTAACATGCATCAAACAATAATATAACAGTCGGACAGCATAACGGTGATGCGACTAATCGTCCATCATCACGGCTATACCATCACGACGTTATATCAGACCAGTACACATGTAACATGAAAATAATTCAATATGAACATGTACTAATGGAGCAATGCAGGTGGTACCTAAAATGATGCACACAAGAATCACACAACAGGCAATAGAGAAACCAAGAGTACCAAGTCACACAAACAATCGCGTACCAATCAATCACACCACAATAACCAAGGAGTTCCATACTTAAGTACTAATGACTCCTACACCGTTCTAACTTAGAGGCTAACTACTAAGCACTCCTAACCAAGCATTAATCACCACTAAACAATTCTAATCCTAATGCTAAACACTAAGCAGTTCCAGCTTAAGGACTAATCTTAACTTAATCTCACGTAACTAACTTAATCCTAATTAACTAGGCTTAATCCAAATTAACATAACTTAATATTAATTACCTAATTTAATCCTAATTATCCTAACTTAATCATGATTAACAACCTTAACCATGATTAATTAACTTAATCCTATTTAACTACCCTAATCTCACTTAACTACCTTAATCCTAAACTAAACAAGTAATTAAGGCTAACCTCAATTAAATAAATAATAAAATTAAACTAACCTACCCACGTGCTACTCACACGCGAACGGAAAACTCACCTTAATTTTTCCAGCGCTTCGCAGCTCTCCGCGCGATCCTAACACTAACGGTTTTTAAGGTGATTTTTGGCTCTGAGGGAGAAATGAACATGGGGGGGGGGGTCTATATAGCCTTTAGCCCAATCAGGAGGTGGCACTGGGCGGTCCTTGGCGCGACACATGGCGGTTACTCTTCGCGGCTCCGGTAGCGACACATCGCGGACGGATAAGGACGAGCAAACCGGATAAGTTCCACTGCATAATGGATAAGGATGGAAGCTAAACGGATAAGCACCACCTTTGGGAAGATCCTGGCCGTCCATTTCCTTAGTTAACGCCCTTGTATCACGACCGTCAGTTTGTTAGCGTACCGGTACGTCCGTGTCCGGCCCCCGGGTACCAAACTGACGGGTGGTACATAAGGTTACCTACCCACGTACTAGCTTAAGGAAATGATACGTACCGGACCACTCCTTTATTCGTGCAAATTACCCATGGCAACCCGCATCGACCAGTGTCACCATTGTCCGGGCTACTATTGACAATCCGTGTTAACTAGTACTACCATCGTCTAGATCACTAATAGTGACCCGCGCTAGCATGTACCCCCCGCCATTGTCTGAATCGCCTAACGCAACCTATGTCCGCTGGTCCTACCATGGCCAACCATTGCCTTAACCCGTACCATCCTGCCTCTGTCCATTTTCCTTGACCCTTCCTAATTCCCTAGACCAGATAAGGTTTCCTAGATAAGTCTAGTCCTAAGATCTTACCTATTGGTTCCTCGACCAACTTAGGGACATTGCCGATAGCCTGGCTTTCCATACCATTCTTCCCATTTGACGGAGAATCAATCTTGGTATAACATTTCCTTCTTGGTCCTTAGGTGTGCCTCAAATCCCTCTTGCATTGGCCCTTTGAATGTCCGAGCCAAAAATGTCCTTCCTTGACGGGAATAATGGGTTTTAGTTGGCCAGTTGTGGTGAACATTGCTTCGTCCGGGACTTAGTCTTGGTGAGAGGTATTATAGAATATCTCACAAGGCCAACAACGGAAGACCTCCAACGATTACTTAATATTGGAGAACATCGCGTTTTCCCCGGAATGGTATGGAGTATAGATTGTATGCACTGTGAGTGGAAGAATTGTCCCACTGCATGGAAAGGACAATATTCACGTGGATCTGGAAAACCGACAATCGTACTAGAGGTTGTGGCATTGCAAGATTTATGGATTTGGCACGCATTTTTCGGTCCACCAGGTACGTTAAATGATATTAATGTTTTGGACCGCTCACCGGTGTTTGATGATATCCTAGAAGGCAGAGCTCCAAGAGTTACATACTTTTTCAATGGACGGCAATACAAAATGGCGTACTACCTCACTGACGGTATCTATCCCAATTGGGCGACTTTCATCCAATCGATTACACTTCCACATGGCCAAAAAGAAAAACTTTTTGCTCAGTGTCAAGAAGCATGCCGGAAAGATGTAGAGCATGCATTTGGAGTCTTGCAAGCTAGGTTTGCTATCGTGAAGAATCCCGCACTTTTTTGGGATAAAGGAAAAATAGCCAAAATAATGAGAGAATGTATCATATTGCATAACATGATAGTGGAAGACGAACAATATGAGTTTAATTTCTACGAACCATCAGAGTTCTATCACATTGAAGGAAGCGGAACTTCTCATGTCGACCTATCGTTCTCTATAGATTTGTCAACAAATCTAAATAACATGATGGGCATTCGAAATGGTGTTCATGATACACAAATGCATGATCTTTTGAAAAACTGACTTGATTGTGCATATCTGGCAAAAATTTGGTGCAATCCAACAATAAATATTTTCTGAATTTTGTAAAATATGTTTAATTTTCCGGATTTTGTAATATATGTTTACTATTTCAAATTTTGTAAAATTTTATTATTTTCTATTTTAAATAAAATATTATTATTTAAATGCTTGAGCAACCTATGTGAGTTTCTCTAGTGGAGAGTTGATTTTGTTTAAGTTTCTAAATGATTACTTTAATTAGTTACTTGAATGGAGATGGTCTAAACTAGTAGAGTTTCAAACTTTTCTTTGGAGGTGATGAGTTTTAGATGGTGTACGTCAGTAGAATATTTAACAATATGATGCATTGTCTTGTCCGAGTAACATATTAGCAAATATCACAAAAAAAGACTTGGTCGATTTCAGTTTAATTTCATTTCTCCAAGTTAGATGTTTTAGATCTTTACGTTCCAACTTAAAAGAGATTACATATGTATGTGATCAGGACTAGAATATTCTCTAAAATCGTTAATTAATTAAATGGTAATATATCCTAAATCAATAGATTTGTTTGTCAATAAAGTAATTGATTGAGTCAGTTGGCTTTGGGGCTTTTATTCACCTTTTGGTAGTCACGGTTCATGTCCTCCCTTTTGCTTTTACGACTTCTTCACTCTCTACGTCCACGACTTCGCCCCGAAAGAAACCATTTCGTTGGATCCACTTTGTACATTTGAATTGATTATTATATCAGTGGTATGGTGTTAGGTTGGGTAGTTTTTTTTTTTTTTTCTGTTCTTTTTAAGATACAGGTATATAGTCATAGATACAAGTAATTTTTCTACATACACTTGGTGGTTAGGTGCAAATTTTCTTCTTGAATAATGATTACATAAATAATTTAACAACTTTTTGTTTTCAACATTGGCTGCATGCTTTATATAATAACAATAATCAATCATTCAAACGAAATTAATTCTTTATAATTTTACAAATTGATCTATATATACTTCTTCTCCGTGTTCAAGAAAGAACACACCAACCCTAAATCATCTCCATCCTTCTCATACAAAGCTTCCATTTTCCCACACAATCTTAAGCTTTCTTTACTCACTATCTCGGTTATGGTTCAAAACTCCATCTTCGACACCAACATTGTCTTCCGACATTAAATCCGGTAATCGTCGGGTCTGATTCATCGGGCCTAACCGTAGCTGCAAGCTTGAAACGTGAAGAGGTGTCGTTCATAATCCTCTAGCGAGCTTACTACATTTCTTTTCTATAGCAAAACATAGCCTACGATCGCCTAAACCTCCATCTCTCTAAACATTTTTTCCAATTTCCCAATCTCCCCTTTTCCCGGGAAACTTCCCCGAGTACCCTATCAAGTAACAGGTTATTCAATACCTTTAGTCTTACACAACCAACTACGATACCAACCTTAAGTTCCACGAGACGCTCCAGCCACCGACATACGATGAGAATGCAGGTGGCTTGTGGTGGCTTCGGGAGAGAAAGCTCTGTAAGTACCAAAAATTTGGAGTCTTTATAGCCAAATAACGAAGCATCCTCTGTTTTTGTTACTCTGTTTTAAAAAACAGAGCATCTGATACGATTTTTTTTCTTCTTGTTAAGAAAACAAAGCACTTCCCTTGGTAATACATCTCTTCGTATTTCGGTGAGTGGACTGTTCCGTTGAGCTTGGGGTTGATATCGAAAATGGTTGCGTAGGACTCAAGGTATTGAATAAACTGAAACTTGGTAGGATACTTGGGGAAATTCTCAGGGAGGGGATTATTACGTAATTGGCAATGTTTAGGGAGATGAAGTTTGAGGCGATCGTAGGTTTTGTTTTGCCATAAAGAAGCAATGCAATTAGCTCGCTCGAGGATTATGAACGGTACTCATTCGCGTTTTACCATGCATCCACGGCTAGGCCCGATGGGCCAGCTCCGAGATTCTGGTCGATCTGTCCTCTGTAACTTTTGTTTTTTTTGTCAACATGTGTAATACTGTATGTGTTTTTCATGGAAAAAAAATGAAAGAAAAAATCCAAATTAACATAACCAGGGGTAAGTTTCTATCTACAAGTGTCTTTAAAAATCGTGACATTCATAAATGTTTACATGACAATTGTCCATTCAATCATATATGAGAAAGTTTTTCTCAACTTTTGCTAAGGAGATGATACTTGACTCATATTAAGAATTTCAGAATAAATTATGAACAATTATGTTTTGATTTAAAATGTTATCATCATTTTATGCATTGCCTTATATTTAGGTGTGTCAAAATGGTTAAACCTATCCAATTCAACTCATTATCCAATTAGTTAAAAGTTAAATGAGTTTATAAGTTGACTCAACTCATTTATCAACCCATGAATCCATTTAGTTAAATGAGTTAGATGAATAATTGGGTTGACCCACTATAATATAAATTAATTAATAATTAATATAAACTAATTATAACTAAATACAATATAAATTAATTAATATTTAATATAAAATTATAACATGATGATGATGACATCATGTTGTTGACAATGATACATATATACATATATATATTGATATGATGATGGTGATGTTGATATGATTATGAAAGTATGATGATGATGATGATAGTATGACAATGTTGATGATGTTGATAGTTACATGATGGTAGTATGATGATGATTATAGTATGATGATGTTGATATGATGATGGTAGGATGATGATGACAGTATGATGATGTTCATATGATGATAATAGAATGATGATGATGATAGTATGATGATGTTGGAATTATGATGATGATGTTGATAATATTAGGTTGATAATGAAGAAATTGATGGGTTATGGTTGACTCATAAATCCATTATAAGCAAACTCATTTGACTCATGAAGTCATTTAATCATCAACTTATTTAACACATCAACTCATTAGGGTCAAAATTTTAAATACATTAGAGTTCACGTGTTGAGTTGAATTGAGGTGACTAATTAATCTTGACCCATTTTGACACCCCTACTTGGGACATGTACAGCTCGCAAGTGGTCACAATCGGTTCGTAGTGGGAGAGGTTCCTAGCTATCTTTTAAACACCTTTGAAATCGTCGTAAAATATCTGATGACACCTAAGATAGAGTTCAGGTGAGATACGCCTGGTACAGATGCCTTGACTCCATCATCAACCAAATGGTCTGTCGGATCCTAGAGGAAATTCATAAAACATCCAATAAACAATTGAACCAGAGCCACAATCTCAAACTCAAATAGAGTCACATTTTATCTCTTTTAGAAAAATAAAATGGAAAACAGTATACCTCCATTAAACGATCCTCATCGTCGAGAACACGGCGAATGTGTATGAGGATCAAAGCTCTAACCTTCGTGTACTTGATGTGCTGCTACATATGAATTACATCACGGTTCACCATCACTTCCGAGATTCCTAACAAGACAGACATAAAAGAAAGGGAAACAACGGTGAGAATAAGGAAAAAAAAAACAGACTCGAAGAAGAAGGTTACGATGACGAAATGTTGTTGACTATAATATATATATATATATATATATATATGTGTGGATATGATGATGGTAATGTTAATATGATTATGAAAGTATGGTGATGATGATGATAGTATGACAATATTGATGCTGATATAGTTACATGATGGTAGTATGATAATGATGATAGTATGATGATGTTGATATGATGATGGTAGGATGATGATGACGATAATATGATGATGTTGATATGATGATGGTAGGATGATGATGATAGTATGATGATGTTGGTATTATGATGATGATGATAGTATGATGATGTTCATATGATGATGGTAGAATGATGATGATGATGATAATATGATGATGTTGGTATTATGATGATGATGTTGATAATATTAGGTTGATAATGAAAAAATTTATAGGTTAGTGGTTGCCTCATAAACCCATTATAACCAAACTCATTTGATTCATGAACTCATTTAATCATAACTTATTTTACCCATCAACTCATTAGGGTCAAAATTTTAAACTCATTAGGGTTCTAATGTTGAGTTGAATTGAGGTGACTAATTAATCTTGAACAATTTTGACACCTCTACTTGGGACATGTACAACTCGCAAGTGGTCACAATCGGTTTGTAATGGGTGAGGTTCCTAGCTATCTTTTAAACACCTTTGAAATCGTTGTAAAATGTCTGAAGACACCTAAGATAGAGTTCAGGTGAGATACGCCTGGTACGGATGCCTTGAACTCCATCATCAACCAAAGGGTCTGTCGGATCCTAGAGGAAATTCATAAAACATCCACTAAACAATTGAACCAGAGCCACAATCTCAAACTAAAACAGAGTCACATTTTATCTCTTTTAGAAAAATAAAATGGGAAATAGTATACCTCCATTAAACGATCCTCATCGTCGAGAACACGACGAATGTGTCTGAGGATCAAAGCTCTAACCTTCATGTACTTGATGTGCTGCTGCATATGAATTACATCACGGTTCACCATCGCTTCGGGGAGTCCTAACAAGACAGACATAAAAGAAAGGGAAACATCAGTGAGAATAAGGAAAAAAAAACAGACTCGAAGAAGAAAGATAAGATGACGAAAACTAGAAATTAGTGTTCTTTAGATCCATAATTCTAAACTAGAAGAATAACAATCACAAAAAAGACAATAAAGACAAGGCAAATAGATAGACATAGATAGATACAAAGAGAATCTGAAACTTTACTTTTACCAACGCAGATAGATAGACAATAATCGCTACAAAGAAGAGGGCATAAACTTTCTATCAGATAAACAAAAATTGATATGCGGCTAGGGTTCATTAAGGGAGAGGCAGAGGTGCTGGAATAACATTATATTTTATCTCTATATTTTAAAGCTATTTTATGGAAGAAGGACGAACTAGTATACAATATGAGTTACATTTTTTATGACTTTCATAAATCTATATATAATAGCAATCCGAATAAATGCCAACAAATGTTGTGTTTTTTCAATCGTAAATTTTGGTTAATTTTCTAAAAATCTGTAGAAAATTTAAATTGTGTGTTTTACAAAAAGTTGTGAATGTTCATTATAACGATTTTTTTGTAAAGTTGCAACTGTTCATTGTAGAGTTGTGTTTATTCGAATATTTGTATCTTTTGAAATTTATATATTGTTGTCTGTTTAAACTGTTTTCATTTTTTTGTCATGACACAAAATAATATAAATTTTCAATCTCAACGGTTTTTACAGCTTTCTAAATTATTATCTAGCATTCATTCTTTTAAAAATAAAAAAATTCCTCCAATTCTTGATTTAACAAAATATTTTTGGAATGATGAATCTAATTTACAACTTTTAGTTAATTTTGAATATAAAAATTTAATGAAAATACCTAGATTTTTTTTCCAACAGTTAGATGAATTATATAATGAATTTTTGAATTTGACTTTTCAATATGGTAATAACTATGCATTTTGTGTAAAAGCAGTTTATATAGGTTATTAGGTATAATCAAGTGCAGACGGTTGTGATTTTTCGTAGTACCTTTTCCTAAATTTTTTATTTTTATTTCTTTTAAAAAATAAGAAAAATTAAAACGGTTGTATCTATTCATTGTAGAATTGTGTGTTTTAACTAAATTTTATCTATATTATTTTATCACAATTTTTGTTCTAATAGGTGTGTGACGTCAGTGACGTATGTCTATATAAATAATCATATCTTTTGAACTCTCTTTATATTTGTCTCTTCATCAGTAACTAACAAGTTTGTTGAAACAATTTTTCATTTTATGTTGAATCTAAATAATTGAATATTGATATCTAATATTTAGCATTATTCTATTCTATTTAATTTTCTAAATTTTAATTTATTTTGTTTTTAAAAGTTATGTATTTTAATTTTAATTTTTCTTTGATACAGTTTCACTCATTATTAAATATATTTTTTTTTTCAACCAAACATTAATAAAGAAAATAACTTCAAGGTTGGTTGCCCAAACCGGAGGATACATGTTTACAAAAGAAGTTTCAGAAGATAAAGATATCGAAGAACGAGCAAGACCTCGAGTTATTTAATTATAATTATTTAATAAAAATTTACATTTACTCATTACAACCATTAGTTCAATATTCCCAGTTAGGATCACTTTGTCATAATGATTTTTTTAATTGTAGCTCTTTACTATAAATCTTCATAAAATATTTTATATATTTATAATACTTTAAATAATGTTTTTTGCAAAGTTGCGTCTATTATACATAATATATTTTTTTGATATATAAGTTTTCAGTTTGATGGTTATGTTTTTAGTAACTGTTTATGTTTAATGTTTATGTGTTCAAATTATTCTATTACTTTCAAATGATTTTATACTATATGATTTTAAATTATTATTTTTTCTAAAATACTTCCCCCGCGACATCGCGGAGGGGTCTGAGTCCTAGTGTTGACAATAACAATTCTAGAAAAAGATTATGGAAATAATTAACACAAAGAAAATAAGATTATGTGATCCAACAAATATGTGTCATGACTATGTTACCTTTATCTTTATGAGTTTTAAATTACCAAATTCAACAGCATGTAACTAACATATTAACTGATGGCCGATGGGTACAGTCAATTAATCAAGATTGGTCGCTTCCGAAGTGACGAAGAACGACGGCGTGAATTAGATTAAGTGACTTAACTTTATTGATAAACAAATAGACATGTTTATACACGAAAAGTTCAAAGTTGTAATCTCGTGAAGGGGCTTTTTTGCTTATTCATGTTAGGGCTGACATATATATACTGAATTGCTTTGACTAGTTAGGAATTTGGTGTAAGTGCCTATCATCACTGTTGTAACGTCCGCAAACTAAAACTCTGCATTTTGGGGGTGGGTGTCGATCGACGCCCATGGTGGTGTCGGTCGACACCACTTATTTCTGGTTCGACCAAATTGATTTAATTGTCGATTTTGGTCGATTTGGTTTAAGGAAGATCATTGGACCGGGATACTTAAGTGGGTTTCGACGCAAGAAGGGTTTTAGAAGTTTATTTTGTCGCCGCTTTGTTGTTTTTGAGAGAAAAGGGAGAAGAGCTTCGTTCTTGAGCTTTTGAGAGAGATTGGTGAGATTCCTTGTTGTTTCTTGAGAGATCTAAGGTTAGGAAGGAGATAGAGGCTTGTTAGGAGGGTGGGATTTGTTGTTGTGGTTCAGAAACTTCCTACAAAGAGGTGAGTGCATGACAATGGCTAATCTAAGCCCTTGATTTCCTTGTTCTTGCTTGTTTGTTGTTGTTTTGTGTCTTTTCTTGCTGGGGATTGGTTGCTACAGGTTCCTAAGGATGATTCCGGCATGGGTTTTGAGTATTGGATGATTTGGAAGAGGTTGGGAAGCGGGATTCGACTCTCAGCTTCGAGCGGATCGTAGTTGCAGGTGGAGTGTCGATCGACACCACTTGGTTTTGGTCGAATCCAGCAAAATGGCATCGATCGACACTGTGGAGTAGTGTCGTTTGACACCAATGCCAGTGTCGGTCGACATTTGGCTGGTGTCGGTCGACACTTGGCTGGTGTCGGTCGACACCTCCCTTCCAGCGAGATGATGTTTGTTTTCCTGGTTTGTGTGTTTTGTTTGTTGGTTGTTTGGAACATTGGAATCATTGTTGCTTGTGTGTATAGCCCAGTAGATGGGAGGATTGTCTCGCTGAGTATTTATCAAATACTCATGCATCTCAATTTGTGTTTGTGGTGCAGGTAAAGGCAAAGTGTGATCGTGGAATCAAGGCAATGAAGAGGAGGATGTTCTAGGGACTCGATTGGTTGTTGTTTGGCATTGCTAGTTTGCTAAAGTTGAGTCATTAGAAACATTGCTAGGTTGCTGGTTCTATGTTTCCTGTTGGTTGAATTATTGGATATTGGTATTTGTTGTTCCGCTGTTGTTTGTGATTGTGGTTAGGTGGCTAGTGGATATGGGACCACAAGTTGTAGTTTATTTATTATTATGATTATTTTATTATTATTTATTATTTAAAAAAAATGGGTCAGGTCGTTTCAACTGTCACTACAAGAAAACAAGCCATTTGCAACCCCCAAAAAAGTCGCAAAACAGCTATTTGCGACTATTGAGAGACTATCCAAGTTGGTCGCTAAAAAATGGTCGCAAAATGTCATGGTCGCAACAAAGTCGCAAAATGTCACGACGATACTGAGACATCATAACGTGGTCCTAAACGTGCGACGGTTTTGTGACCATATATACTACCAAAAAATTGTATTTTGTAACCATCAAAATCGTCTCAGAAATGTCACAAGTAGACTAATCTAAGACTGGTTTGATAGTCGCTTATTCTTTTGTCACAAATTATAGTAGTCGTAAGACAGTTGCTAATTTGTGATTGTAAAACAGTTGCTAATTTGTGACCAAACTGTGACTTTATTTAACTAGTTATGGGCATTCAGATATTTTGGTTTTTAGGTTTGATTTATTTGGTTTATTTGAATAAAATTTTGGTTTGGTTAATGGATTTAAAATTAATTCCCTAATAGAAAAAAATTATTTATTTCAATTAATTTGAAAGACATTACACAAAAAAAGACAATGGGCTTAAGACAAAAGAGCCTCAAACGTTAACATTCTCTAAAGCTCATATACATATTTATATACCCAATTAAAAAAAACTAGGTTTTTCTTGTTTTTGGTTTCGTGTGATGAATGACGAAGAACGACGGCGTGACGAGAAGTAACGGCGGCCAGTGACGGGAAACAACGGCAAGATTAGGGAGAAGAAGGAGATATAGCTCGAGATCGATGTGCTTTGAATTTTATTCTAACAGCTAAGCCAGATCTATGTCCCCAACAAGCGTCTGTTGCTGAGATCTGAATATTAAAAAAACAAAATCAATAGAAAGAATCGATTATGAAAAGGGGAAAGAGAGTTTGCCAAAAAAAAAAGGGGGAAAGTGAAACACACTAAAATGTATTGACACTGCAAGAAAACACGCCTTTTGCGGGGACGAGTTGCGACAGATTAAAGGTCTCACAAATTTGCAGTGGATTTGCGAGGAATCTCCAAGAAAATAAAAACCACTAAGAAATCCCTCGCAGAATTGCGAGGAAGACAGTCGTTGCAAATCCGCAGCTCAATTGCGAAGCATTTACAACAAATTCGCAGGGAAGGTCACCTCCCTCGAAAATAAATCGCAATATTGCGACGATTTTGCGAAAACATAATCCATAGCAAAGTTGCTATGGACATGCGAGTGAATTGCGAAACCCATAGCAAATCCATTGCTAAATTAGGAAAATATTTTTTTAAAAATATTACAAAACTTAATATAATTATTCTTAAATACATTTCAGTTTGTTCATAAGGTGAATTATTTTGAACTACATTACTAATACATTACTATTAATAATTAAAAAGATGATAGAAAATAGTATGATGAGACATTGGATCTTATGATACTTGAAAGTTAATTTTACTAACTTTTAAAATTATTTTGATGGTTTTTATAAATAAGATATTCAAAGTTTGCGACAAATTTGCAACAGATTTGCTAGATATATAGCAAATGCGACGCACATCCATCACAAAACACTAATCGTAGATATTCCCTCGCAAATGACAACTTCAAACCCTAACCCCTAAAACCTAAACCCTAAAAACTAATAGCATTACTATTAATGATTAAAAAGATGAACCTAAGAATTATAATCGTAGATAGGGCAGTGCAACACAAAATTGTTGGAGAATTGGAAAATTTTGGAATATTTGTCTCAATGTAATGAACATGTATATGATATAGTGTAGAAGATAGTTAATGATTGGAGGAAGATGCAAAATTGGACAATATTGGAAAGTTTGATGATAGAGAAGAGTATGATGAGCTTATTGGACCTTATAATATACTTGCAAGTTCATTTGACTATTTTTTAAAATTATTTTGATGGTTTTGTAAAATAGATATTCAAGGTTTGTGACAAATTTGCGAGTAATTCGCTAGATGCATAGCAAATTCGTCGCACATCCATTGCAAATCACTCAAACCATAGTAATTTCCTCGCAAATGACAACTTTAAACCCTTGATCCTAAACCCTTATGACTAATTACAATACTTTTAATGATTAAAAAGGTGAATCCATGATTTATAATCAAACATAGGGAACAAATGTCAATTTCAAAACCTAAACCCTAAATTAGTCGCAAATCCATCGCAAATGTCACAATCATAGCAATTCCCTCGCAAATAACACTTTAAACCCTTGAACCTTAACTCTAAAGACTAATTACATTATTATAAATGATTAGAATGATGAATCCAATGTTTATAATCAAAGATAGGGTACAAATGACAATTTCAAAACCTAAACCCAAAAGATTTTGCGAGGGATTTGCTACGGTCTCTCGCAATTCTCTCGCAAAGTCTGGAAATATTAATTACATATTTTTATATGGTTGCTAGGTATTTGCGAGGGACCATAGCTAATCCCTAGCAATATTTGCGAGGGATTTGTGACGCAGTGTTTTTTTATATAACTAGAAAACCTAGTTTGAGCGTAGCTCAAACCTCGATTAATCCGCAGCCACAAAAAAAACCCTAGTTCCCTAATCCTTCTCTTCTCCGATTTCTTCTCTCTTCTCCAATTTCTTCTCTCTTCTCCGATCTCTTCTCTCTTTTCCGGTGAGTCTCCTCCTCTTCTCTCAGTTCCAGTGAACCCTTCTCGAACCCTTCTCCTCCTCTTCTCTCAGATCCCACTCGATCTCTTCTCTCTTTGCCGATTAAACTCGATCTCTTCTCTCAAGGTCCGGTAAGTCTCCTCCTCTCCTCTTCTATCTCTTTGTAGTTAGAAAGTTTTCTTAGATTAGGGTTTTGATTTGGGGTTTAGGGTTTTGATTCGATTTAGGGTTTTAATTCGATTTTAGGGTTCTGAGTTTGGGGATTCAATTTGGGGTTTAGGGTTATGATTTGATTTGGGTTTTAATTCGATTTTAGGGTTTCGAATTTGGGAATTCAATTTAGGGTTTTGAATTTGGGGATTCAATTAAGGGTTTCGAATTTGGAGATTCAATTCGGTTTTAATGTTATGATTGTAGGTTTTATTTTTTTGTTTTTAATTTTGTATAATTTTAGGGTTCTAATGATTTTGAGGGTTTTGATTGAATTTGATTTGGGAGTTTTTACTTAATTCTAATCAGATTTTTTTTTGCTGCTTTTAGATGTCTTCTAGAGAGCAACATGGTTCTGTAAACCAAAACGTTTACAGAAGATTCATCTCTTCTCAAGGTTTAACTCCTCCAGTCTCTACTTGAAGGACAAATTTTGCTTCTGCTCCTCCCCAAAGGTTACCTTCTCCCGCTTCTTCTCAAGGTACATCACTGAGGATGCAGGATAATCTACATGGAAGCTCTTCGGCGATGCCTGATGATCCTCCTCAGCAATCAACTTCTCGTATGTCTCCGAAGCAATCATTTTTTTCTTTGTAAGAGTTACTTACAAGTCCCGGACGTGCTACCTTACCGAAACTAGATCCTAAGCGACCTTCGGGTACCCACTGGTGAGACTGTTTCAAAGTATCTTCTCCTGTCTAATTTTTTTTTTTGTATTTTCATAGTACCTCATTAGATTTATCCTTTTCTTTGTAGATTTGACTAGGACTCTTCTATGGCTGCTACTGTTCGGGCGATTTTTGAAAGATATTTCAAACTTCCTCATGCCAATTGGACCCAACCACTAGGTCCGGTTATAAATAGGTGGTTTGAAAACTTTTGCGGTAAGTTTGCTTTGTGTTTGATGTGTTTTAATTATAGATTTTGTGTTTTAATTACTAATGTATGTGCTGTTTTTTGAAGGAAATATATAACTGGGACACGTCCATCAACGGAAGAGTCAGAACTGAGTTTGAAACCAAGTTGAAGAGTCGGATGAGTGATCAAGTGTGTCGGTGGAAGGGTAAGTGCAAGCGAAAAGGTGATGAAGCAATGCCGCGGTGGCTTGATCCTACAGTATGGGAAGGCTTGGTCAAGTTTTGGCTTGAACCAAAGTCAGAAGCAAAGAGTATCAACAGCCGTAATGCTCGATATAGTGATTCTGATGGCACTGAAATACACAAACACCGATCTGGTCAGACTTCTTTTAAATCTCGAGCACGAAAGCATGTAAGTATACCTCTTAAAGTTACTTATTTAACACTTGTTTATTCACTGTTTATGTGCATTGATCACTGTCTAATCAAATACTTGTTTCATTACTCTTGTGTTAGTCTGAGAAGACCGATGATCCACTACCTGATTTCCTGCTTGTCCTAGAAGAGACTCATAGGAAACCTGATGGGTCTTTTGTTGATGGAATATCTGAGAAAGTCTACCATCAAGTTTTATCGAGAATAGCTGAAGCTGAATCTTTGCTACTCTCTGGGAATAATGTGGAGAGCAATGCTTCTGGCGGATTATTTCTTACCGCAAAGAACCAAATATATGCTGAGGTAAAATTCTTGCAAGTTCACTGTTTATGTATCTTTGTTACAGTTTCTCTTTGTATCAATGTCTAACTGGTGGTGTGTCTCTCTTATGTTGGCAGGTTGCTCCGAAGAAAAAGAACCGGATAATGGGGTTGGGAACTTGCAAGTAGAAGCATCTTCAGCTCACATTGGTCAACCGCCTCCTCCTACTGAAGATCCACATGATCTAGCTGCAAAGCTTGCTGCTGCCGAAGCTACCCTTGCAACTCAGGCGACTCAGTTACAGAAGATGCATAGTTATGATGCTTACTTTGATTATCTTGCAGAGAAAGATCCAATGTTTGTTGCAAGGTTTCGCCGAGAGGATCCAGCTGTCGGAGACACAACCACCGGAGAAGCTACCGGCGGCCAAGCAAACTGATGAACTCTCTTTCTCTCTTTCTCTCTTAATGTGTAATGTGTAATGTTTAGCTTAGAACTTGATCTCCCTTGTAAACTTATTTTGTTATTTGAAAACTTAGTAATTCTAATCACAGCTTTAATTTGCATAAGTTATAAGGTTTAATTCTAATTACAGGTTTAATTTTAATTACAGGTTTAATTTTAATTACAGGTTTAATACTAATTACCGGTTTAATTCTAATTAAGCTAATCAAAATGAAAATTTTAATTTTTTTTATACCATTATTATTATTTGCGACAGAAAAAATAATTGCAAAAGCATCGCAAATTTGCGATGGAGTTACTAGATACTCATTTTGCAAGGAAATTGCTTTATATACAAGTCCTTGCAATTTGCGCTTAGTTTGCGAGGGAATTTTTGTCCTCGCAAAGGTTGCGAGGGATTTGCAACGTTGACCGATTTGCGAGAAGCGATTTGCGAGGAACAGACTTTCCTCGCAAATCTCTCGCTTTTGTCGATTTGCGAGGGATTCACTACATATTCGTCCATCGCAAAACCGTTGTTTTCTTGTAGTGTGACAACAGTATAATCGACTTGTAGAAAGCTAACAAGAATGGAACCGTACGTTTGGTGATATATTTGGCGGAACATATGGAAATATGATGAAGTGAAGTCATTAAAAACATAAACGGAGAATTGATTGAGGTTTGCTAAGAGGAAGAGAGAAGACTGAGGAGAAGAAGAGAAGTAATAATAGAGTGGTGATTTTGGTAATTTGTTGTATTGAATAAAGGAGATGAGAAGAAGAAAAGTAGAAGAAAAAGTTTTGGTCCGTTATATCTAATTCTAACCAACGGAGGATGATAAATGATAGAGCAATCCTTGTCATTAGGAATTAGCCAATGAGAAGCCTTCATCCAAGAAAACAGAAATAATTTTTTTAAACACTATATCGAATAAATTGATGATTTGAAGTTTTAGATGTATGTTTTATAATTAAAAAATTTGTAGCAAAATAGTCACAAAATTCATAGCAAAATATCATAACTCAATTCGGTTCCAATTCCGTCACAAAATTGCTACTCTTTCGGGACTTACTTGTAATATTTTTAACCAATACTTTTGATTTAGAAGATTCTTACAATGTTTTTATGTAGTTACAAGCACTTATAATCTAATTTTGAACTATATCTCTCATTTTGAATGGTAAAACAATCACTTAATTAGTAAGTTACTAAGTTTGTACATAAATTTGGAAACTTACTTTTAAAACATATGTAACATATAATACATGACTTCTTTTTTACAAAGATTTTTTCTAAAACATTGAAAATTAAAATATTAATAAAACATCTATATGTGTATTATTACAAATCAATGTAAAAATGTGTAACTTACCGTATCTAATTCAGGTGTTAAACGCAATACAGTTGCAAAAAAAAGTAACAAAATAGTTGCAAAATTTGTCGCTTATTAGTCGTAAATAATAAGAGTTGCAAATTTGTAACAAGTTAGTCGCAAATTATTACTCTATTGTGACTATCAGATTTCATTCACAATACAAATTTTTGAAATCTATTGTTTTTGACCAATTCTATTGATATAAGTTAACAATTAATAAGCACTCATGATTGTATATAGAGTATATCAAATAATTTATGAGCTTAAAATATATTTTGATACATTTATTTTGAAATTTTCATAAAATTACAAATCTTTTTTTGAAATAACATATAAATTTATAGAATGATTTAGAGATTATGAAAATTTTGTGGCTAAATATTGAAATGAAAAGCTTTGACAAAGTTTATCTGATTGATATTGATATTTCAAATTCAAAAGATCGGAGTTGCTAAAGAGTAGCAAAACAGTATCTAATTCAGGTGTTAGATGCAAAACAGTTGCAAAAGTAGTAGCACTCTAGTCGCAGAGTTTGTAGCAACTTCGTCGCAAATAATAGGAGTTACAAATTCGTAACACTTTGTCGATAAATAAACTTGTGACCAGAATTTGCATTGCAAAAAGGTCGCTAATATGTGAATTTTTATTTTTAATAAAAGGATGTCACTAAACCGTTTCAAATTGCGATGAGTTTGCGACGATATATGTTTCGTCGTAAATTTGCGACTGTTTTGCTTCCGCCCGTATATTTGTTAGAAAATAGGCTCAAAGTAGTAGCAATGTAGTCGCTATTTTTTGCGACAAAAAGAAGAGTCACAAATGGTAATCACTAAATGCAGGTTTTCTTGTAGTGTGTATGACGATCAAAGACACCATTTTATAAATGTTCAATTATATCTAATGCCAACATAGTCTAAATATCTCTTACTTAATCAGGTATATGATACCCACAAAAAAAGACTTGCATCTAATTTCATAACATGACTGAATACTTACATATTTATTTATTATTCAAAGCTAAGAACATATTTGAACAATAGAAATTTTAAAAACATATTCAAACAATTAAATTATAGGCTTTCTCTAATTAATTTAATATTCTATAATCAATTAAAGGTTATTGCGTGGTCATACCTCACAACCATTTCTGAGGATCAATCCCAATATTCAATTCAATATTAGTCAATCTTTACGACCTTGATCTTTCCTATGTCAACATGGGGATGACAGTCGACTTTGGTATCTTATCGCAACTAAAATAGGCTCCTAGAAATGGAAATAAGCTATTTTAACACCACCAACATTATTAGATTTAAGTATCATATATACTCTGACATCTCAAGCACATATCTAGTTTGGATCTATCGGGGGAACACGTCCCAACTTCAACGATGGGTTCAGTTTCTAATCTATACCATCACACTTATATCGGTTGTACTTTTACTTGTCAGAATGTCGTATCACAGAGTTTTCAAAGTGTATAAGAATCCTACAACAGATATCTGACGTAGACCTCTCAAACAACAACATCAAAGGTCAAGAGTGCCGCAATGGGTATGGAAACTACCAATGTTGATGACAAACCATGCAAGATATCCATTCTACCACCACTCTCCTCTACGGAAGCCTTGTTAGTCTCAATGGTTTTTGAAGAATCAAGTACACCAATATTTTATGACTAAATATTGGTTACATAGTAATTATATACACTCAAGCCATAATGGTTTGTGAAGAAATATATAAAGGCAACGGAGAGCGTTAGGTCATTTCACTTGTAAGGTATGTTCCATCAACGGCTATTTTGTACAAATATTGTTGTAAGTAATTGATTCACCTTTAGCTTTCAATCCACAGTTGAGAGAAGCGATGCAGTAGAAACCCTAGATGAGGAGGATGAAGTAAGACAAAGAACAACAGAACAGCAGTTAGATAAAAGAGTTCAGGCTTTTGTGTAACTCAGATCAGGCCCAACCAAACCAAGTTTGGGGTTATTTTTAGTTTGCTAACTGTAGCTGATTAGCTTCTTTATTTTATTTGTTTGTCTTGAAATAGTTTGTTCTTGTTCTTTGATGGTTCAGTTAATTTTAATATACTATAGTTTCAATAAAGTAACAAATTAAAAACATGTGTAAAAACATTATCGTATGTGTAACATACATATGTCATTAATTCATGATTGTGTTTAAGAACATGATAACAACACAAGAAAATTTTGGTTTTCCTCGGACCCCATATTTAAAGAAGTAAAAAAGTGAAGATGTTCGGCTAATAATGTTGGTGAGTATGAAGCCTCAAGTGTAGCAAAAGAAAAGAGAAGAAGATGGGATCAACCACATGGAACTCCACTCTCACTTTCAAATATATGTGTTGATCGCTCAAGGATTACACTCATGCAAGTAGGCGTCCATCTATCCACTCTCACCCATAATTGAAACTTGCGTCACCATTCACTTTCTCATTTTTTTGCTATATTTATTTAGACCAAATCATATCCTTGTCGCACAATTGTTTATTAAACTTAAGATCTATAATTATCTTGCTTTACTTAATCGTTCGGTTTCTTGGTTATGTATGTTCACCACACCAAACAAAGGATACTAAACAAAACATTATAACCACGCTTCATTTTTTTTGCGCGCTTTGGTTTCGCTTAGATCTTTATCAAACGAACTTGCACCTCTTAAAATCTTAGCCAAGGTTATTCTTAAAAATAAGTGTAAATGCTAAACGTAAATTTTTTGATTCTATGTGAGCATTTGCATTTTGTAAATATTTTTGGAAAGGTTGAAAAACCTTCAAAAAATACAACCATATGTGAATAATGCCGGAAAAAAAAAAGAAAAAAAAAACCCTACGTCTAAAACAATTGAGGCGTATTATATGTTGTCTGATCTTTATTGAGAATTTGTTAAAAATACCATTTTTGAGATATTTCTTTTCAAAAACACTCTTTTTTGTGAACATTTTCATTTTTATCTTCTTTTACACAATATTAAATTAATTTTTAGAATTTTTTTTTTAAGTTTGGGTTCTCTATTTTACATTTAAGATATATATAGTTCCATTTTGTTCGAAAGATAAATGTTAATTTTAAGATAAAAGACGCAAGGAAAGACTAATGTTTACGTTTAATCGTATTTAAATACTACTTTTTGGCTATAATACTTGAGATTTAAGAACATATTTGAAAGTTAAATATCTTTTAGCTGAGGTTTCTCTTTTATATATAAAACTATATTTAAGGTAATCTAGACTCTTTTTTCTCCTTGAGTGGGTTACTCTAACAAGATTAAAACAAGTTCTAATCAAGCTCTCTAACCAAATGCATATATATGCATCAGTGAGAGACATATAGGGATCATTTGATGAAGAATTAATGAATAAAAATGAGAGGTGATCATAGTGTCACTATAAAGTTATTCTGATATCTCCTTGTATTCGATATTCACATATAATCAAATAAAAATGTCTTTGTCAAAATTGATTTTGTTCTATCTATCTGTAACGAAGATTTTGAACTCGATTATTGTAAATTCGTGATAAGCAATCATCAAACTGGATCTTGAATCCATACATTCTTACCCCTTGCATGCCTTATATATATTCGAAGTAATAAAGATTTGATCACATAACTCTGTGAAAGCTAAAGATCAGTAGAAAAAGGGATATCAATTCTTGAAAAAATTCGAAAATTTCATCAAGAATAATAACACATCTCAGGACACGTATATTGATAAGCCAACATCATATGAATAAAGACTGACAAAAAATCAACTGAAGAAAACAATAAAGTTTCACTGACGTAATTAAGAAAAGATAAAACAAAGAACAATGTTTGATTTAATGGAAAAGTAGAAAAGAAAGAATGAAACAAGATGGTTCCCAGATTTGGGCATCCCACTTACCTCTGTTGGAATCCTAATTCGAGAGCACCACCTTATCTATCTTCTCTTATTTACCCCACTCACCTTCTACTTCTAAACAAATTCTCTCTTGCCCCTCTAAACTTTTTTTGAGGGAATGTATCTAATTATTTTGTTTTGAAATACCTAAATATTTCAGCATTTAAATACTGGTTTTATTAAATAAAAGAGTGTATTATATAGGTACTATTAGTCAGTATATCATTAAGACATTAAGTGTAAATGGTAATCCCAACATTTCATGTCATGAAACAATTATGAATCTTAAAAGAAGGATTACAAACGTCAAAATCTTAATGTTAAACACTACTTAAACTCAATTTAGATATACAATAAACTATATGAATTTTCTACGTTATTGAAGTATGATACTATACATGTCATTCTATGCACTCGTACGTTGTCTAGTATTCCCATTCACTCCTATAAAGCAATATTGTATTGTATTAGCTTTTGATTCGTATAATATGGAATTAATTAAAGAACCAAACACCAAGATTTCCACTCTCATCACAACTTGTTAGTCCATATATTTTATGAAAGTTGTTTCTTTATTCAGGAAAAAAAATTTAGTTGACATTAAGGGAACAAAACAAACAGGCAAAAAAATCAATCACATCTTACACATAAGAAAAACATAACTACATAAGAATAAGAATAAGAATAATTGCTGAGACAAAAAAAAAAAAAAAAAAAAAAAAAAAAAAAAAAAAAAAAAAAAAGAAGATGTGAAAGATCACATCTTACAATATAGCAAACCATCGTATCCTATCCTCAGGTCACATGTATCTGAAATAAGACATATCGAAGCTGAATCTCTTTATCCTCAGATCGTGTTCCCTTAGTGTATATATATGTCACAAATTATAATATGGTTTTATTTTTATAAGTTTGTATTGTTGAGTTTCTTGACATGGCTTAACCGTTGTTTACTGTTAATTATACTTAAACCAAAATGATCAAACCGTAAATTATAAATATCCAAAAGACTAAAACGTGCTTTTCTCTATTGGGATGGCTTCAACGACCGATATAGTTCATAGTGACGATAACTCCACTGAACCTTTTAGACGACAACATAGGAGTCGCGTTGTCTTTTCCTCTGTGAGAGAATCACATCACTCTTAAGAGAAGCCTCTGGTACCGACAGAGAGTTTACATAACTTTCTTATCAATCCTGGTGCTTGTTTTCTTTTCCATTAATCAAAATTTGTTTATGTATACAAACCCGCATACAAAAACGCTCACCAGGTTCTTAACTAGTAGTACATGTACGTAGTTTAATATTGTGTTAGCTAGATTTTTAGTTTATATAGTATATATATATATATATAAGCATATATGTAAATATACACTTTTTTAACCTATTCGTTTTTCTTGTAGAATTGATGCCATAAATCTAATAACTAAATGTGGAATTTCGATCAATTTTTTGAAATGACAACATACATTATACGGGTTTGAATTCGGATAGTGACAAAGTGAGAGTAGTAACGGAAACCACAAGACTACATATTTTTTTCCAATTAATAAAAAAAATTATGAAACTAGAAGGGAGCATATCTGCAAATCTTGTGAATATTAATCGTCGTATTCATATCTAATATCTATCAATTATTAAGTGACTAAAACTTAAACCAACAAAAAAGTGACTGAAACAAAATAAATAAATAAATAAATCGTCCAACGAAACAATGATTAAACTCCTTTATCATAGACAGTATGGAATCCACTCCTCGCACCACCACCGAACGATCTCTTCTATTTTGTCTTTTGCTTAACCTAAAAGAAAGAAAAATAATTAAAAAAAAAGAAAAACTATAGTTGCCAAATGAATAATATCTAACTCTGAAAAAATCTAAGAAAATTATATAATTTTGCAATTAGCTAGACTTCTAGAGACAGTTTTCGTATCTCATATACACACGTTTTCTCCAAAATATAAGAGGAATATTTTTTTTTGGTTTTTTTTTCCAAATCATATCCATTCTTAATTTAAATGGTTTGAAAGTGATTTTCGGAAAATAAAAGTTGGAATAACAAACCAAAGTCATGAGAATGAAAAGGAAATTAAATGCGTCACGGAGGAGCACTAAGACTACAAAGCATTTGGTGGTCAATGTGTCAAAACCCCACTTCTTATTAAACAAAATAAAAAGGGGGAAAATAACAACAAAACATACTCCCTTATATTTAAATGGGCATTGCTTTATTGTTTAGCAATATATCCCACTTGAGTTTAACTCTTCTCATCTCTCTTCTTTCTCCCTCTTTATAACATTTATATATAAGAAGAGTGTAGGCTGTAGCTAAATTTGAAACTTGACTATACATATGGTACTTGTTTAATGACATCTAAATATTGTAAATTTACGTTAGCTAGATAGTGAGATACTTACATCAATTTTTTGTATGGATAATTATATACATACATATATATTCAATATTTTCCTTCTATACTATTTCACTCGACCAGAAATTGAGGATCCTACCTAGTTCGCAAGAGATAGATGCATGGTCGTATACTTGTATTTAAAAAATCATGTGTAGGGGTTGGTGTTTTGTCTTTAGTGAATAATTAAGGGAATCTATTTGTGTCTGTTTTAATTTATTGTGGAAAGTATTCAATGTTTACGAATTGGACATGCGGGTAGACAAACATTAATACGCACAAGGATTTGATATTCAATCTATTCAGATTAGGACAACTAATTATAGTACATATCAAAGTCCTAATTGGTTTAGGAATTTGACTTACATGCATCTTACCTTTGTGTAGAGCTAGATAACTATGATTGTTGTTGTACCTATTAGCTAATTTAATTTCAAAGAAACATATATAGGAGAGTGATTGGAGTGTGTTACGCATAAATAAGGATTATGAAAATTAATATTAGTACATAGCGAACTCCTAATAGCTTAGCACCTGCCTTACGCATCATACTTTTGTGTGGTCGGTCATACGTAATGTTATGTTATGCCAATTAACACCATCGAAATATACGAGTTTTTCTTTACGTAGAATTACGAAATTTTTTTATCTCCATTTCGACCCTTTTTCGTAATGGTTTTTTTGTCATTTCGTCCTTTTTTCGCTGGAAGAAATGTGATATGCACGAGTGTGTCCGTATACTTTTCGTGGCCAACACCAATGGCTACGAATCGACACCAAAGGTTGTCTACAAAAATACATATGTCTATATATACATAAGAAAACAAAAAAATAATGAGAAGTAAACTTTTTTATGAAAGAAGCATTAAAGTAATAAATATATAGAAATATCGAGAGAGAGTTACAAATATATTTGTGTACTATATTGTAAAAAGCTATATGTGTATGCACACACAATCATCTTACCACATACTACTTGATATCATACAAAAACTATGTGATATACCAACTTTAATATGATGCACACACGTGTTACGCATTGAAAAATAAAAGAATCATAACATGTATGTGTATACATGATTTGCAATTTCTCTACTTTGAAGTCGACAAAAGAAAAGAAAAAAAAAAGTTCAAACAAATTCCAAAATGAATTCTTATATAAACGATATGCTGACATGTATATGTAAAAGTAAATAAATATGTTAAAACATATTTTGTTTCGGTTACTTAATTCATATCTCTAAAGTCTAAACACTAGGTCATTAAAATATTCCAAAAGATACGTAGACGTATTATTGAGTGAACAAAATAATGAGTGTATCTTTTTAATCTAACTTTTGATCGACTATAAAAAGGAGTCATCTCCCATTAGGTTTTGCCTGCCTCAAACAAATAGAGCTTATCTCATTCACTCACCAAACAACTCTCATCAATATAAACAGAGAGAGAGAGAGAGTGGGAGAGAGTTATATATACAAACACACATAAACATAGCTATAGTAGTGTTATATAACTAGAGATATATATATCTCGACTAAGTAAGTAGTAAGAGCTCATCAATTAAGTGATAAAGATGAAAGGTGGGAGTATGGAGAATTTGAAGCCGATATTGGCGATCATATCACTACAATTTGGGTATGCAGGCATGTACATCATCACCATGGTCTCGTTCAAGCATGGCATGGACCATTGGGTTCTTGCTACATACCGTCATGTCGTCGCTACGGTTGTCATGGCTCCCTTTGCTCTCATTTTCGAGAGGTACCACTACACTCACACACACACACACATATATATATATATAGATGTATATGCATGGATGAATAATTATTTTAATAAATGTGTGTTTGCAGGAAGATCAGGCCAAAGATGACACTAGCAATGTTCTGGAGGCTTCTTGCTCTTGGAATACTAGAGTAAGTCTCTTTCATTAGAAAACCATCTTCCTCTTTTTTTTCTTTGCAATTAGAAAGTTCGGTTCATACAACCTTTTCGCAAAAATCCAAACTTACTTTTTATAGTTGTGATGCAAATTCACGAGTTCAAGTACGTTACTTTATCATGTTAATNTTCTTTTTTTTTTTTTTTTTGCGAGCATTCGGGTACGTTACTTGGAAGATGAAATAATAACATATCGTACCCAAAAAAAAAAAATAGACTCTTATAAATTATGATATTTTTTCGGTTTAGCTAATAAAAATGTTATTACAGATTAATCCAAAGATTGTTAATGTTTATAACAATTATATTATATTATTACCATAATAAAAAAAAAATATTATTACCATCAAAAACATATTACAATATATTGCATATACCAAAAATTCATCTAGAGTTGGACGTGGGAGATAGATCTTTTATTGTTTAAAATATTTATTAACTAGTAAATTATAATTGTTTAGAAAGTATTTGTACTTAGATACAGTGGATTTGTAGGGGG